>NW_026646370.1:0-132819 GCF_949987535.1 Balaenoptera acutorostrata | reverse complement strand
TGTGACCGTGTCATCACAATGCTCCATGGCCCTTGTCATAACATTTCTCCAGTATTCTTGTCATCACAATGTTCCATGACCGTGTCATCACAATGCTCCAGAATTCTTGGCATCACAATGTTCCATGACCATTTCATCACAAGGCTCCATGGCCCTTGTCATCACAATGCTCCAGAATTCTTGTCATCACAATGTTCCATGACCGTGTCATCACAATGCTCCATGGCCCTGGTCATCACAATGCTCCAGATTGCTTGTCATCACAAAGTTCCATGACCGTGTCATCACAATGCACCATGGCCCTTGTCATCACAATGCTCCAGAATTCTTGTCATCACAATGTTCCATGACCGTGTCATCACAATGCTCCATGGCCCTTGTCATAACATTTCTCCAGTATTCTTGTCATCACAATGTTCCATGACCGTGTCATCACAATGCTCCATGGTCCTTGTCATCATATTGCTCCAGAATTCTTATCATCACAATGCTCCATGACCGTGTCATCACAATGCTCCAGAATTCTTGTCATCACAATGCTCCAGAATTCTTGTCATCACAATGTTCCATGACCGTGTCATCACAATTCTCCATGGCCCTGGTCATCACAATGCTCCAGATTGCTTGTCATCACAAAGTTCCATGACCGTGTCATCACAATGCACCTTGGCCCTTGTCATCACAATGCTCCAGAATTCTTGTCATCACAATGTTCCATGACCGTGTCATCACAATGCTCCATGGCCCTTGTCATAACATTTCTCCAGTATTCTTGTCATCACAATGTTCCATGACCGTGTCATCACAATGCTCCAGAATTCTTGGCATCACAATGTTCCATGACCATTTCATCACAATGCTCCATGGCCCTTGTCATCACAATGCTCCAGAATTCTTGTCATCACAATGTTCCATGACCGTGTCATCACAATGCTCCATGGCCCTTGTCATCACAATGCTCCAGAATTCTTTTCATCACAATGTTCCTTGACCGTGTCATCACAATGCTTCATGGCCCTTGTCATCACAATGCTCCAGAATTCTTGTCATCACAGTGTTCCATGACCGTGTCATCACAATGCTCCATAATTCTTGTCATCACAATGTTCCATGACCGTGTCATCACAATGCTCCAGAATTCTTGTCATCACAATGTTCCATGACCATGTCACCACAATGCTCCATGGCCCTTGTCATCACAATGCTCCAGAATTCTTGTCATCACAATGTTCCATGACCGTGTCATCACAATGCTCCATGGCCCTTGTCATCACAATGCTCCAGAATTCTTTTCATCACAATGTTCCATGACCGTGTCATCACAATGCTCCATGGCCCTTGTCATCACAATGCTCCAGATTTCTTGTCATCACAATGTTCCATGACCATGTCATCACAATGCTCCATGGCCCTTGTCATCACAATGCTCCAGATTGCTTGTCATCACAATGTTCCATGACCGTGTCATCACAATGCTCCAGAATTCTTGGCATCACAATGTTCCATGACCATTTCATCACAAGGCTCCATGGCCCTTGTCATCACAATGCTCCAGAATTCTTGTCATCACAATGTTCCATGACCGTGTCATCACAATGCTCCATGGCCCTTGTCATCACAATGCTCCAGAATTCTTGTCATCACAATGTTCGATGACCATGTCATCACAATGCTCCATGGCCCTTGTCATCACCATGCTCCATAATTCTTGTCATCACAATGTTCCATGACCGTGTCATCACAATGCTCGATGGCCCTTGTCATCACAATGCTCCATAATTCTTGTCATCACAATGTTCCATGACCGTGTCATCACAATGCACCATGGCCCTTGTCATCACAATGCTCCATAATTCTTGTCATCACAATGTTCCATGACCGTGTCATCAAAATGCTCCAGAATTCTTGTCATCACAATGTTCCATGACCGTGTCATCACAATGCTCCAGAATTTTGTCATCACAAAGTTCCAGAATTCTTGTCATCACAATGTTCCATGAACGTGTCATCACAATGCTCCATGGCCCTGGTCATCACAATGCTCCAGATTGCTTGTCATCACAAAGTTCCATGACCGTGTCACCACAATGCACCATGGCCCTTGTCATCACAATGCTCCAGAATTCTTGTCATCACAATGTTCTATGACCGTGTCATCACAATGATCCATGGCCCTTGTCATCACAATGCTCCAGAATTCTTGTCATCACAATGGTCCATGACCGTGTCATCACAATGCTCCATGGCCCTTGTCATCACAATCCTCCAGAATCATTGTCATCACAATGTTCCATGACCGTGTCATCACAATGCTCCATAATCCTTGTCATCAAAATGTTCCATGACCGTGGCATCACAATGCTTCAGAATTCTTGTCATCACAATGCTCCATGACCGTGTCATCACAATGCTCCAGAATTCTTGTCATCACAATGCTCCAGAATTCTTGTCATCACAATGTTCCATGACCGTGTCATCACAATGCTCCATGGCCCTGGTCATCACAATGCTCCAGATTGCTTGTCATCACAAAGTTCCATGACCGTGTCATCACAATGCACCATGGCCCTTGTCATCACAATGCTCCAGAATTCTTGTCATCACAATGTTCCATGACCGTGTCATCACAATGCTCCATGGCCCTTGTCATAACATTTCTCCAGTATTCTTGTCATCACAATGTTCCATGACCGTGTCATCACAATGCACCATGGCCCTTGTCATCACAATGCTCCAGAATTCTTGTCATCACAGTGTTCCATGACCGTGTCATCACAATGCTCCATAATTCTTGTCATCACAATGTTCCATGACCGTGTCATCACAATGCTCCAGAATTCTTGTCATCACAATGTTCCATGACCATGTCACCACAATGCTCCATGGCCCTTGTCATCACAATGCTCCAGAATTCTTGTCATCACAATGTTCCATGACCGTGTCATCACAATGCTCCATGGCCCTTGTCATCACAATGCTCCAGAATTCTTTTCATCACAATGTTCCATGACCGTGTCATCACAATGCTCCATGGCCCTTGTCATCACAATGCTCCAGATTTCTTGTCATCACAATGTTCCATGACCGTGTCATCACAATGCTCCATGGCCCTTGTCATCACAATGCTCCAGAATTCTTTTCATCACAATGTTCCATGACCGTGTCATCACAATGCTCCATGGCCCTTGTCATCACAATGCTCCAGAATTCTTGTCATCACAATGTTCCATGACCGTGTCATCACAATGCTGCATGGCCCTTGTCATCACAATGCTCCAGCATTCTTGTCATCACAATGTTCCATGACTGTGTCATCACAATGCTCCATGGCCCTGGTCATCACAATGCTTCAGATTGCTTGTCATCACAAAGTTCCATGACTGTGTCATCACAATGCACCATGGCCCTTGTCATCACAATGCTCCAGAATTCTTGTCATCACAATGTTCCATGACCATGTCATCACAATGCTCCATGGCCCTTTTCATCCCAATGCTCCAGAATTCTTGTCATCACAATGTTCCATGACCGTGTCATCACAATGCTCCATGGCCCTTGTCATCACAATGCTCCAGAATTCTTGTCATCACAAAGTCCCATGACCGTGTCATCACAATGCACCATGGTCCCTTGTCATCACAATGCTCCAGAATTCTTGTCATCACAATGTTCCATGACTGTGTCATGACAATGCTCCATGGCCCTTGTCATCACAATGCTCCAGAATTCTTGTCATCACAATGTTCCATGACCGTGTCATCACAATGCTCCATGGCCCTTTTCATCCCAATGCTCCAGAATTCTTGTCATCACAATGTTCCATGACCGTGTCATCACAATGCTCCATGGCCCTTGTCATCACAATGCTCCAGAATTCTTGTCATCACAATGTTCCATGACCGTGTCATCACAATGCTCCATGGCCCTTGTCATCACAATGCTCCAGAATTCTTGTCATCAAAATGTTCCATGACCGTGTCATCACAATGCTCCATGGCCCTTGTCATCACAATGCTCCAGATTTCTTGTCATCACAAAGCTCCATAATTCTTGTCATCAAAATGTTCCATGACCGTGTCATCACAATGCTCCAGAATACTTGTCATCAAAATGTTCCATGACCGTGTCATCACAATGCTCCAGAATTCTTGTCATCACAATGTTCCAGAATTCTTGTCATCACAATGTTCCATGAACGTGTCATCACAATGCTCCATGGCCCTGGTCATCACAATGCTCCAGATTGCTTGTCATCCCAAAGTTCCATGACAGTGTCACCACAATGCACCATGGCCCTTGTCATCACAATGCTCCAGAATTCTTTTCATCACAATGTTCCATGACCGTGTCATCACAATGCTCCATGGCCCTTGTCATCACAATGCTCCAGATTTCTTGTCATCACAATGTTCCATGACCATGTCATCACAATGCTCCATGGCCCTTGTCATCACAATGCTCCAGATTGCTTGTCATCACAATGTTCCATGACCGTGTCATCACAATGCTCCAGAATTCTTGGCATCACAATGTTCCATGACCATTTCATCACAAGGCTCCATGGCCCTTGTCATCACAATGCTCCAGAATTCTTGTCATCACAATGTTCCATGACCGTGTCATCACAATGCTCCATGGCCCTTGTCATCACAATGCTCCAGAATTCTTGTCATCACAATGTTCGATGACCATGTCATCACAATGCTCCATGGCCCTTGTCATCACCATGCTCCATAATTCTTGTCATCACAATGTTCCATGACCGTGTCATCACAATGCTCGATGGCCCTTGTCATCACAATGCTCCATAATTCTTGTCATCACAATGTTCCATGACCGTGTCATCACAATGCACCATGGCCCTTGTCATCACAATGCTCCATAATTCTTGTCATCACAATGTTCCATGACCGTGTCATCAAAATGCTCCAGAATTCTTGTCATCACAATGTTCCATGACCGTGTCATCACAATGCTCCAGAATTTTGTCATCACAATGTTCCAGAATTCTTGTCATCACAATGTTCCATGAACGTGTCATCACAATGCTCCATGGCCCTGGTCATCACAATGCTCCAGATTGCTTGTCATCACAAAGTTCCATGACCGTGTCACCACAATGCACCATGGCCCTTGTCATCACAATGCTCCAGAATTCTTGTCATCACAATGTTCTATGACCGTGTCATCACAATGATCCATGGCCCTTGTCATCACAATGCTCCAGAATTCTTGTCATCACAATGGTCCATGACCGTGTCATCACAATGCTCCATGGCCCTTGTCATCACAATCCTCCAGAATCATTGTCATCACAATGTTCCATGACCGTGTCATCACAATGCTCCATAATCCTTGTCATCAAAATGTTCCATGACCGTGGCATCACAATGCTTCAGAATTCTTGTCATCACAATGCTCCATGACCGTGTCATCACAATGCTCCAGAATTCTTGTCATCACAATGCTCCAGAATTCTTGTCATCACAATGTTCCATGACCGTGTCATCACAATGCTCCATGGCCCTGGTCATCACAATGCTCCAGATTGCTTGTCATCACAAAGTTCCATGACCGTGTCATCACAATGCACCATGGCCCTTGTCATCACAATGCTCCAGAATTCTTGTCATCACAATGTTCCATGACCGTGTCATCACAATGCTCCATGGCCCTTGTCATAACATTTCTCCAGTATTCTTGTCATCACAATGTTCCATGACCGTGTCATCACAATGCACCATGGCCCTTGTCATCACAATGCTCCAGAATTCTTGTCATCACAGTGTTCCATGACCGTGTCATCACAATGCTCCATAATTCTTGTCATCACAATGTTCCATGACCGTGTCATCACAATGCTCCAGAATTCTTGTCATCACAATGTTCCATGACCATGTCACCACAATGCTCCATGGCCCTTGTCATCACAATGCTCCAGAATTCTTGTCATCACAATGTTCCATGACCGTGTCATCACAATGCTCCATGGCCCTTGTCATCACAATGCTCCAGAATTCTTTTCATCACAATGTTCCATGACCGTGTCATCACAATGCTCCATGGCCCTTGTCATCACAATGCTCCAGATTTCTTGTCATCACAATGTTCCATGACCGTGTCATCACAATGCTCCATGGCCCTTGTCATCACAATGCTCCAGAATTCTTTTCATCACAATGTTCCATGACCGTGTCATCACAATGCTCCATGGCCCTTGTCATCACAATGCTCCAGAATTCTTGTCATCACAATGTTCCATGACCATGTCATCACAATGCTCCATGGCCCTTTTCATCCCAATGCTCCAGAATTCTTGTCATCACAATGTTCCATGACCGTGTCATCACAATGCTCCATGGCCCTTGTCATCACAATGCTCCAGAATTCTTGTCATCACAAAGTCCCATGACCGTGTCATCACAATGCACCATGGTCCCTTGTCATCACAATGCTCCAGAATTCTTGTCATCACAATGTTCCATGACTGTGTCATGACAATGCTCCATGGCCCTTGTCATCACAATGCTCCAGAATTCTTGTCATCACAATGTTCCATGACCGTGTCATCACAATGCTCCATGGCCCTTTTCATCCCAATGCTCCAGAATTCTTGTCATCACAATGTTCCATGACCGTGTCATCACAATGCTCCATGGCCCTTGTCATCACAATGCTCCAGAATTCTTGTCATCACAATGTTCCATGACCGTGTCATCACAATGCTCCATGGCCCTTGTCATCACAATGCTCCAGAATTCTTGTCATCAAAATGTTCCATGACCGTGTCATCACAATGCTCCATGGCCCTTGTCATCACAATGCTCCAGATTTCTTGTCATCACAAAGCTCCATAATTCTTGTCATCAAAATGTTCCATGACCGTGTCATCACAATGCTCCAGAATACTTGTCATCAAAATGTTCCATGACCGTGTCATCACAATGCTCCAGAATTCTTGTCATCACAATGTTCCAGAATTCTTGTCATCACAATGTTCCATGAACGTGTCATCACAATGCTCCATGGCCCTGGTCATCACAATGCTCCAGATTGCTTGTCATCCCAAAGTTCCATGACCGTGTCACCACAATGCACCATGGCCCTTGTCATCACAATGCTCCAGAATTCTTGTCATCACAATGTTCTATGACCGTGTCATCACAATGATCCATGGCCCTTGTCATCACAATGCTCCAGAATTTTTTCATCACAATGGTCCATGACCGTGTCATCACAATGCTCCATGGCCCTTGTCATCACAATCCTCCAGAATCCTTGTCATCACAATGTTCCATGACCGTGTCATCACAATGCTCCATAATCCATGTCATCAAAATGTTCCATGACCGTGGCATCACAATGCTTCAGAATTCTTGTCATCACAATGCTCCATGACCGTGTCATCACAATGCTCCAGAATTCTTGTCATCACAATGCTCCAGAATTCTTGTCATCACAATGTTTCATGACCGTGTCATCACAATGCTCCATGGCCCTTGTCATAACATTTCTCCAGTATTCTTGTCATCACAATGTTCCATGACCGTGTCATCACAATGCTCCATGGCCCTTGTCATCACAATGCTCCAGATTTCTTGTCATAACAATGTTCCATGACCGTGTCATCACAATGCTCCATAATTCTTGGCATCAAAATGTTCCATGACCGTGTCATCACAATGCTCCCTAATTCTTGTCATCACAATGTTCCATGACCGTGTCATCACAATGCTCCAGAATTCTTGTCATCACCATGTTCCATGACCATGTCATCACAATTCTCCATGGCCCTTGTCATCATATTGCTCCAGAATTCTTATCATCACAATGCTCCATGACACTTGTCATCACAATGCTCTAGAATTCTTGTCATCACAATGTTCCATGACCATGTCATCACAATTCTCCAAGGCCCTTGTCATCATATTGCTCCAGAATTCTTATCATCACAATGCTCCATGACACTTGTCATCACAATGCTCCATGGCCTTTGTCATCACAATGCTCCATAATTCTTGTCATCACAATGTTCCATGACCGTGTCATCACAATGCACCATGGCCCTTGTCATCACAATGCTCCATAATTCTTGTCATCACAATGTTCCATGACCGTGTCATCAAAATGCTCCAGAATTCTTGTCATCACAATGTTCCATGAACGTGTCATCACAATGCTCCATGACCCTGGTCATCACAATGCTCCAGATTACTTGTCATCACAATGTTCTATGACCGTGTCATCACAATGATCCATGGCCCTTGTCATCACAATGCTCCAGAATTCTTGTCATCACAATGGTCCATGAACGTGTCATCACAATGCTCCATGTCCCTTGTCATCACAATCCTCCAGAATCCTTGTCATCACAATGTTCCATGACCGTGTCATCACAATGCTCCATAATCCTTGTCATCAAAATGTTCCATGACCGTGGCATCACAATGCTTCAGAATTCTTGTCATCACAATGCTCCATGACCGTGTCATCACAATGCTCCAGAATTCTTGTCATCACAATGCTCCAGAATTCTTGTCATCACAATGTTCCATGAGCGTGTCATCACAATGCTCCATGGCCCTGGTCATCACAATGCTCCAGATTGCTTGTCATCACAAAGTTCCATGACCGTGTCATCAAAATGCACCATGGCCCTTGTCATCACAATGCTCCAGAATTCTTGTCATCACAATGTTCCATGACCGTGTCATCACAATGCTCCATGGCCCTTGTCATAACATTTCTCCAGTATTCTTGTCATCACAATGTTCCATGACCGTGTCATCACAATGCTCCAGAATTCTTGGCATCACAATGTTCCATGACCATTTCATCACAAGGCTCCATGGCCCTTGTCATCACAATGCTCCAGAATTCTTGTCATCACAATGTTCCATGACCGTGTCATCACAATGCTCCATGGCCTTGTCATCACAATGCTCCAGAATTCTTGTCATCACAATGTTCCTTGACCGTGTCATCACAATGCTTCATGGCCCTTGTCATCACAATGCTCCAGAATTCTTGTCATCACAGTGTTCCATGACCGTGTCATCACAATGCTCCATAATTCTTGTCATCACAATGTTCCATGACCGTGTCATCACAATGCTCCAGAATTCTTGTCATCACAATGTTCCATGACCGTGTCATCACAATGCTCCATGGCCCTTGTCATCACAATGCTCCAGAATTCTTTTCATCACAATGTTCCATGACCGTGTCATCACAATGCTCCATGGCCCTTGTCATCACAATGCTCGAGAATTCTTGTCATCACAATGTTCCATGACCGTGTCATCACAATGCTGCATGGCCCTTGTCATCACAATGCTCCAGCATTCTTGTCATCACAATGTTCCATGACTGTGTCATCACAATGCTCCATGGCCCTGGTCATCACAATGCTTCAGATTGCTTGTCATCACAAAGTTCCATGACTGTGTCATCACAATGCACCATGGCCCTTGTCATCACAATGCTCCAGAATTCTTGTCATCACAATGATCCATGACCGTGTCATCACAATGCTCCATGGCCCTTTTCATCCCAATGCTCCAGAATTCTTGTCATCACAATGTTCCATGACCGTGTCATCACAATCCTCCATGGCCCTTGTCATCACAATGCTCCAGAATTCTTGTCATCACAAAGTTCCATGACCGTGTCATCACAATGCACCATGGTCCCTTGTCATCACAATGCTCCAGAATTCTTGTCATCACAATGTTCCATGACCGTGTCATCACAATGCTCCATGGCCCTTGTCATCACAATGCTCCAGAATTCTTGTCATCACAATGTTCCATGACCGTGTCATCACAATGCTCCATGGCCCTTTTCATCCCAATGCTCCAGAATTCTTGTCATCACAATGTTCCATGACCGTGTCATCACAATGCTCCATGGCCCTTGTCATCACAATGCTCCAGAATTCTTGTCATCACAATGTTCCATGACCGTGTCATCACAATGCTCCATGGCCCTTGTCATCACAATGCTCCAGAATTCTTGTCATCACAATGTTCCATGACCGTGTCATCACAATGCTCCATGGCCATTGTCATCACAATGCTCCAGAATTCTTGTCATCACAATGTTCCATGACCGTGTCATCACAATGCTCCATGGCCCTTGTCATCACAATGCTCCAGATTTCTTGTCATCACAAAGCTCCATAATTCTTGTCATCAAAATGTTCAATGACCGTGTCATCACAATGCTCCAGAATACTTGTCATCAAAATGTTCCATGACCGTGTCATCACAATGCTCCAGAATTCTTGTCATCACAATGTTCCAGAATTCTTGTCATCACAATGTTCCATGAACGTGTCATCACAATGCTCCATGGCCCTGGTCATCACAATGCTCCAGATTGCTTGTCATCACAAAGTTCCAAGACCGTGTCACCACAATGCACCATGGCCCTTGTCATCACAATGCTCCAGAATTCTTGTCATCACAATGTTCTATGACCGTGTCATCACAATGATCCATGGCCCTTGTCATCACAATGCTCCAGAATTCTTGTCATCACAATGGTCCATGACCGTGTCATCACAATGCTCCATGGCCCTTGTCATCACAATCCTCCAGAATCCTTGTCATCACAATGTTCCATGACCGTGTCATCACAATGCTCCATAATCCTTGTCATCAAAATGTTCCATGACCGTGGCGTCACAATGCCTCAGAATTCTTGTCATCACAATGCTCCATGACCGTGTCATCACAATGCTCCAGAATTCTTGTCATCACAATGCTCCAGAATTCTTGTCATCACAATGTTCCATGACCGTGTCATCACAATGCTCCATGGCCCTGGTCATCACAATGCTCCAGATTGCTTGTCATCACAAAGTTCCATGACCGTGTCATCACAATGCACCATGGCCCTTGTCATCACAATGCTCCAGAATTCTTGTCATCACAATGTTCCATGACCGTGTCATCACAATGCTCCATGGCCCTTGTCATAACATTTCTCCAGTATTCTTGTCATCACAATGTTCCATGACCGTGTCATCACAATGCTCCATGGCCCTTGTCATCACAATGCTCCAGATTTCTTGTCATCACAATGTTCCATGACCGTGTCATCACAATGCTCCATAATTCTTGTCATCAAAATGTTCCATGACCGTGTCATCACAATGCTCCCTAATTCTTGTCATCACAATGTTCCATGACCGTGTCATCACAATGCTCCAGAATTCTTGTCATCACCATGTTCCAGGACCATGTCATCACAATTCTCCATGGCCCTTGTCATCATATTGCTCCAGAATTCTTATCATCACAATGCTCCATGACACTTGTCATCACAATGCTCTAGAATTCTTGTCATCACAATGTTCCATGACCATGTCATCACAATTCTCCAAGGCCCTTGTCATCATATTGCTCCAGAATTCTTATCATCACAATGCTCCATGACACTTGTCATCACAATGCTCCATGGCCTTTGTCATCACAATGCTCCAGAATTCTTGTCATCACAATGTTCCATGACCGTGTCATCACAATGCTCCATGGTCCTTGTAAACACAATGCTCGAGAATTCTTGTCATTACAATGTTCCATGACCGTGTCATCACAATGCTCCATGGCCCTTGTCATCACAATGCTCCAGAATTCTTGTCATCACAATGTTCGTTGACCATGTCATCACAATGCTCCATGGCCCTTGTCATCACCATGCTCCATAATTCTTGTCATCACAATGTTCCATGACCGTGTCATCACAATGCTCGATGGCCCTTGTCATCACAATGCTCCATAATTCTTGTCATCACAATGTTCCATGACCGTGTCATCAAAATGCTCCAGAATTCTTGTCATCACAATGTTCCATGACCGTGTCATCACAATGCTCCAGAATTCTTGTCATCACAATGTTCCAGAATTCTTGTCATCACAATGTTCCATGAACGTGTCATCACAATGCGCCATGGCCCTGGTCATCACAATGCTCCAGATTGCTTGTCATCACAAAGTTCCATGACCGTGTCACCACAATGCACCATGGCCCTTGTCATCACAATGCTCCAGAATTCTTGTCATCACAATGTTCTATGACCGTGTCATCACAATGATCCATGACCCTTGTCATCACAATGCTCCAGAATTCTTGTCATCACAATGGTCCATGACCGTGTCATCACAATGCTCCATGGCCCTTGTCATAACATTTCTCCAGTATTCTTGTCATCACAATGTTCCATGACCGTGTCATCACAATGCTCCATGGCCCTTGTCATCACAATGCTCCAGATTTCTTGTCATCACAATGTTCCATGACCGTGTCATCACAATGCTCCATGGCCCTTTTCATCACAATGCTCCAGATTGCTTGTCATCACAAAGTTCCATGACCGTGTCATCACAATGCACCTTGGCCTTTGTCATCACCATGCTCCAGAATTCTTGTCATCACAATGTTCCATGATCGTGTCATCACAATGCTCCATAATACTTGTCATCAAAATGTTCCATGACCGTGGCATCACAATGCTTCAGAATTCTTGTCATCACAATGCTCCATGACCGTGTCATCACAATGCTCCAGAATTCTTGTCATCACAATGCTCCAGAATTCTTGTCATCACAATGTTCCATGACCGTGTCATCACAATGCTCCATGGCCCTGGTCATCACAATGCTCCAGATTGCTTGTCATCACAAAGTTCCATGACCGTGTCATCACAATGCACCATGGCCCTTGTCATCACAATGCTCCAGAATTCTTGTCATCACAAAGTTCCATGACCGTGTCATCACAATGCTCCATGGCCCTTGTCATAACATTTCTCCCGTATACTTGTCATCACAATGTTCCATGACCGTGTCATCACAATGCTCCAGAATTCTTGGCATCAAAATGTTCCATGACCATTTCATCACAATGCTCCATGGCCCTTGTCATCATAATGCTCCAGAATTCTTGTCATCACAATGTTCCATGACCGTGTCATCACAATGCTCCATGGCCCTTGTCATCACAATGCTCCAGAATTCTTGTCATCACAATGTTCCTTGACCGTGTCATCACAATGCTTCATGGCCCTTGTCATCACAATGCTCCAGAATTCTTGTCATCACAGTGTTCCATGACCGTGTCATCACAATGCTCCATAATTCTTGTCATCACAATGTTCCATGACCGTGTCATCACAATGCTCCAGAATTCTTGTCATCACAATGTTCCATGACCATGTCACCACAATGCTCCATGGCCCTTGTCATCACAATGCTCCAGAATTCTTGTCATCACAATGTTCCATGACCGTGTCATCACAATGCTCCATGGCCCTTGTCATCACAATGCTCCAGAATTCTTTTCATCACAATGTTCCATGACCGTGTCACCACAATGCTCCATGGCCCTTGTCATCACAATGCTCCAGAATTCTTGTCATCACAATGTTCCATGACCGTGTCATCACAATGCTGCATGGCCCTTGTCATCACAATGCTCCAGCATTGTTGTCATCACAATGTTCCATGACTGTGTCATCACAATGCTCCATGGCCCTGGTCATCACAATGCTTCAGATTGCTTGTCATCACAAAGTTCCATGACTGTGTCATCACAATGCACCATGGCCCTTGTCATCACAATGCTCCAGAATTCTTGTCATCACAATGTTCCATGACCGTGTCATCACAATGTTCCATGGCCCTTTTCATCCCAATGCTCCAGAATTCTTGTCATCACAATGTTCCATGACCGTGTCATCACAATGCTCCATGGCCCTTGTCATCACAATGCTCCAGAATTCTTGTCATCACAAAGTTCCATGACCGTGTCATCACAATGCACCATGGTCCATTGTCATCACAATGCTCCAGAATTCTTGTCATCACAATGTTCGATGACCGTGTCATCACAATGCTCCATGGCCCTTGTCATCACAATGCTCCAGAATTCTTGTCATCACAATGTTCCATGACCGTGTCATCACAATGCTCCATGGCCCTTTTCATCCCAATGCTCCAGAATTCTTGTCATCACAATGTTCCATGACCGTGTCATCACAATGCTCCTTGGCCCTTGTCATCACAATGCTCCAGAATTCTTGTCATCACAATGTTCCATGACCGTGTCATCACAATGCTCCATGGCCCTTGTCATCACAATGCTCCAGAATTCTTGTCATCACAATGTTCCATGACCGTGTCATCACAATGCTCCATGGCCCTTGTCATCACAATGCTCCAGAATTCTTGTCATCACAATGTTCCATGACCGTGTCATCACAATGCTCCATGGCCCTTGTCATCACAATGCTCCAGATTTCTTGTCATCACAAAGCTCCATAACTCTTGTCATCAAAATGTTCCATGACCGTGTCATCACAATGCTCCAGAACACTTGTCATAAAAATGTTCCATGACCGTGTCATCACAATGCTCCAGAATTCTTGTCATCACAATGTTCCAGAATTCTTGTCATCACAATGTTCCATGAACGTGTCATCACAATGCTCCATGGCCCTGGTCATCACAATGCTCCAGATTGCTTGTCATCACAAAGTTCCATGACCGTGTCACCACAATGCACCATGGCCCTTGTCATCACAATGCTCCAGAATTCTTGTCATCACAATGTTCTATGACCGTGTCATCACAATGATCCATGGCCCTTGTCATCACAATGCTCCAGAATTCTTGTCATCACAATGGTCCATGACCGTGTCATCACAATGCTCCATTGCCCTTGTCATCACAATCCTCCAGAATCCTTGTCATCACAATGTTCCATGACCGTGTCATCACAATGCTCCATAATACTTGTCATCAAAATGTTCCATGACCGTGGCATCACAATGCTTCAGAATTCTTGTCATCACAATGCTCCATGACCGTGTCATCACAATGCTCCAGAATTCTTTTCATCACAATGCTCCAGAATTCTTGTCATCACAATGTTCCATGACCGTGTCATCACAATGCTCCATGGCCCTGTTCATCACAATGCTCCAGATTGCTTGTCATCACAAAGTTCCATGACCGTGTCATCACAATGCACCATGGCCCTTGTCATCACAATGCTCCAGAATTCTTGTCATCACAATGTTCCATGACCGTGTCATCACAATGCTCCATGGCCCTTGTCATAAAATTTCTCCCGTATACTTGTCATCACAATGTTCCATGACCGTGTCATCACAATGCTCCAGAATTCTTGGCATCAAAATGTTCCATGACCATTTCATCACAATGCTCCATGGCCCTTGTCATCATAATGCTCCAGAATTCTTGTCATCACAATGTTCCATGACCGTGTCATCACAATGCTCCATGGCCCTTGTCATCACAATGCTCCAGAATTCTTGTCATCACAATGTTCCTTGACCGTGTCATCACAATGCTTCATGGCCCTTGTCATCACAATGCTCCAGAATTCTTGTCATCACAGTGTTCCATGACCGTGTCATCACAATGCTCCATAATTCTTGTCATCACAATGCTTCATGGCCCTTGTCATCACAATGCTCCAGAATTCTTGTCATCACAATGTTCCATGACCGTGTCATCACAATGCTCCATGGCCCTTGTCATCACAATGCTCCAGAATTCTTTTCATCACAATGTTCCATGACCGTGTCATCACAATGCTCCATGGCCCTTGTCATCACAATGCTCCAGATTTCTTGTCATCACAATGTTCCATGACCATGTCATCACAATGCTCCATGGCCCTTGTCATCACAATGCTCCAGAATTCTTTTCATCACAATGTTCCATGACCGTGTCATCACAATGCTCCATGGCCCTTGTCATCACAATGCTCCAGAATTCTTGTCATCACAATGTTCCATGACCGTGTCATCACAATGCTGCATGGCCCTTGTCATCACAATGCTCCAGCATTGTTGTCATCACAATGTTCCATGACTGTGTCATCACAATGCTCCATGGCCCTGGTCATCACAATGCTTCAGATTGCTTGTCATCACAAAGTTCCATGACTGTGTCATCACAATGCACCATGGCCCTTGTCATCACAATGCTCCAGAATTCTTGTCATCACAATGTTCCATGACCGTGTCATCACAATGTTCCATGGCCCTTTTCATCCCAATGCTCCAGAATTCTTGTCATCACAATGTTCCATGACCGTGTCATCACAATGCTCCATGGCCCTTGTCATCACAATGCTCCAGAATTCTTGTCATCACAAAGTTCCATGACCGTGTCATCACAATGCACCATGGTCCATTGTCATCACAATGCTCCAGAATTCTTGTCATCACAATGTTCGATGACCGTGTCATCACAATGCTCCATGGCCCTTGTCATCACAATGCTCCAGAATTCTTGTCATCACAATGTTCCATGACCGTGTCATCACAATGCTCCATGGCCCTTTTCATCCCAATGCTCCAGAATTCTTGTCATCACAATGTTCCATGACCGTGTCATCACAATGCTCCATGGCCCTTGTCATCACAATGCTCCAGAATTCTTGTCATCACAATGTTCCTTGACCGTGTCATCACAATGCTTCATGGCCCTTGTCATCACAATGCTCCAGAATTCTTGTCATCACAGTGTTCCATGACCGTGTCATCACAATGCTCCATAATTCTTGTCATCACAATGTTCCATGACCGTGTCATCACAATGCTCCAGAATTCTTGTCATCACAATGTTCCATGACCATGTCACCACAATGCTCCATGGCCCTTGTCATCACAATGCTCCAGAATTCTTGTCATCACAATGTTCCATGACCGTGTCATCACAATGCTCCATGGCCCTTGTCATCACAATGCTCCAGAATTCTTTTCATCACAATGTTCCATGACCGTGTCACCACAATGCTCCATGGCCCTTGTCATCACAATGCTCCAGAATTCTTGTCATCACAATGTTCCATGACCGTGTCATCACAATGCTGCATGGCCCTTGTCATCACAATGCTCCAGCATTGTTGTCATCACAATGTTCCATGACTGTGTCATCACAATGCTCCATGGCCCTGGTCATCACAATGCTTCAGATTGCTTGTCATCACAAAGTTCCATGACTGTGTCATCACAATGCACCATGGCCCTTGTCATCACAATGCTCCAGAATTCTTGTCATCACAATGTTCCATGACCGTGTCATCACAATGTTCCATGGCCCTTTTCATCCCAATGCTCCAGAATTCTTGTCATCACAATGTTCCATGACCGTGTCATCACAATGCTCCATGGCCCTTGTCATCACAATGCTCCAGAATTCTTGTCATCACAAAGTTCCATGACCGTGTCATCACAATGCACCATGGTCCATTGTCATCACAATGCTCCAGAATTCTTGTCATCACAATGTTCGATGACCGTGTCATCACAATGCTCCATGGCCCTTGTCATCACAATGCTCCAGAATTCTTGTCATCACAATGTTCCATGACCGTGTCATCACAATGCTCCATGGCCCTTTTCATCCCAATGCTCCAGAATTCTTGTCATCACAATGTTCCATGACCGTGTCATCACAATGCTCCATGGCCCTTGTCATCACAATGCTCCAGAATTCTTGTCATCACAATGTTCCATGACCGTGTCATCACAATGCTCCATGGCCCTTGTCATCACAATGCTCCAGAATTCTTGTCATCACAATGTTCCATGACCGTGTCATCACAATGCTCCATGGCCCTTGTCATCACAATGCTCCAGAATTCTTGTCATCACAATGTTCCATGACCGTGTCATCACAATGCTCCATGGCCCTTGTCATCACAATGCTCCAGATTTCTTGTCATCACAAAGCTCCATAACTCTTGTCATCAAAATGTTCCATGACCGTGTCATCACAATGCTCCAGAACACTTGTCATAAAAATGTTCCATGACCGTGTCATCACAATGCTCCAGAATTCTTGTCATCACAATGTTCCAGAATTCTTGTCATCACAATGTTCCATGAACGTGTCATCACAATGCTCCATGGCCCTGGTCATCACAATGCTCCAGATTGCTTGTCATCACAAAGTTCCATGACCGTGTCACCACAATGCACCATGGCCCTTGTCATCACAATGCTCCAGAATTCTTGTCATCACAATGTTCTATGACCGTGTCATCACAATGATCCATGGCCCTTGTCATCACAATGCTCCAGAATTCTTGTCATCACAATGGTCCATGATCGTGTCATCACAATGCTCCATTGCCCTTGTCATCACAATCCTCCAGAATCCTTGTCATCACAATGTTCCATGACCGTGTCATCACAATGCTCCATAATACTTGTCATCAAAATGTTCCATGACCGTGGCATCACAATGCTTCAGAATTCTTGTCATCACAATGCTCCATGACCGTGTCATCACAATGCTCCAGAATTCTTTTCATCACAATGCTCCAGAATTCTTGTCATCACAATGTTCCATGACCGTGTCATCACAATGCTCCATGGCCCTGGTCATCACAATGCTCCAGATTGCTTGTCATCACAAAGTTCCATGACCGTGTCATCACAATGCACCATGGCCCTTGTCATCACAATGCTCCAGAATTCTTGTCATCACAATGTTCCATGACCGTGTCATCACAATGCTCCATGGCCCTTGTCATAAAATTTCTCCCGTATACTTGTCATCACAATGTTCCATGACCGTGTCATCACAATGCTCCAGAATTCTTGGCATCAAAATGTTCCATGACCATTTCATCACAATGCTCCATGGCCCTTGTCATCATAATGCTCCAGAATTCTTGTCATCACAATGTTCCATGACCGTGTCATCACAATGCTCCATGGCCCTTGTCATCACAATGCTCCAGAATTCTTGTCATCACAATGTTCCTTGACCGTGTCATCACAATGCTTCATGGCCCTTGTCATCACAATGCTCCAGAATTCTTGTCATCACAGTGTTCCATGACCGTGTCATCACAATGCTCCATAATTCTTGTCATCACAATGCTTCATGGCCCTTGTCATCACAATGCTCCAGAATTCTTGTCATCACAATGTTCCATGACCGTGTCATCACAATGCTCCATGGCCCTTGTCATCACAATGCTCCAGAATTCTTTTCATCACAATGTTCCATGACCGTGTCATCACAATGCTCCATGGCCCTTGTCATCACAATGCTCCAGATTTCTTGTCATCACAATGTTCCATGACCATGTCATCACAATGCTCCATGGCCCTTGTCATCACAATGCTCCAGAATTCTTTTCATCACAATGTTCCATGACCGTGTCATCACAATGCTCCATGGCCCTTGTCATCACAATGCTCCAGAATTCTTGTCATCACAATGTTCCATGACCGTGTCATCACAATGCTGCATGGCCCTTGTCATCACAATGCTCCAGGATTGTTGTCATCACAATGTTCCATGACTGTGTCATCACAATGCTCCATGGCCCTGGTCATCACAATGCTTCAGATTGCTTGTCATCACAAAGTTCCATGACTGTGTCATCACAATGCACCATGGCCCTTGTCATCACAATGCTCCAGAATTCTTGTCATCACAATGTTCCATGACCGTGTCATCACAATGTTCCATGGCCCTTTTCATCCCAATGCTCCAGAATTCTTGTCATCACAATGTTCCATGACCGTGTCATCACAATGCTCCATGGCCCTTGTCATCACAATGCTCCAGAATTCTTGTCATCACAAAGTTCCATGACCGTGTCATCACAATGCACCATGGTCCATTGTCATCACAATGCTCCAGAATTCTTGTCATCACAATGTTCGATGACCGTGTCATCACAATGCTCCATGGCCCTTGTCATCACAATGCTCCAGAATTCTTGTCATCACAATGTTCCATGACCGTGTCATCACAATGCTCCATGGCCCTTTTCATCCCAATGCTCCAGAATTCTTGTCATCACAATGTTCCATGACCGTGTCATCACAATGCTCCATGGCCCTTGTCATCACAATGCTCCAGAATTCTTGTCATCACAATGTTCCATGACCGTGTCATCACAATGCTCCATGGCCCTTGTCATCACAATGCTCCAGAATTCTTGTCATCACAATGTTCCATGACCGTGTCATCACAATGCTCCATGGCCCTTGTCATCACAATGCTCCAGAATTCTTGTCATCACAATGTTCCATGACCGTGTCATCACAATGCTCCATGGCCCTTGTCATCACAATGCTCCAGATTTCTTGTCATCACAAAGCTCCATAACTCTTGTCATCAAAATGTTCCATGACCGTGTCATCACAATGCTCCAGAACACTTGTCATCAAAATGTTCCATGACCGTGTCATCACAATGCTCCAGAATTCTTGTCATCACAATGTTCCAGAATTCTTGTCATCACAATGTTCCATGAACGTGTCATCACAATGCTCCACGGCCCTGGTCATCACAATGCTCCAGATTGCTTGTCATCACAAAGTTCCATGACCGTGTCACCACAATGCACCATGGCCCTTGTCATCACAATGCTCCAGAATTCTTGTCATCACAATGTTCTATGACCGTGTCATCACAATGATCCATGGCCCTTGTCATCACAATGCTCCAGAATTCTTGTCATCACAATGGTCCATGACCGTGTCATCACAATGCTCCATGGCCCTTGTCATCACAATCCTCCAGAATCCTTGTCATCACAATGTTCCATGACCGTGTCATCACAATGCTCCATAATACTTGTCATCAAAATGTTCCATGACCGTGGCATCACAATGCTTCAGAATTCTTGTCATCACAATGCTCCATGACCGTGTCATCACAATGCTACAGAATTCTTGTCATCACAATGCTCCAGAATTCTTGTCATCACAATGTTCCATGACCGTGTCATCACAATGCTCCATGGCCCTGGTCATCACAATGCTCCAGATTGCTTGTCATCACAAAGTTCCATGACTGTGTCATCACAATGCTCCATGGCCCTGGTCATCACAATGCTTCAGATTGCTTGTCATCACAAAGTTCCATGACTGTGTCATCACAATGCACCATGGCCCTTGTCATCACAATGCTCCAGAATTCTTGTCATCACAATGTTCCATGACCATGTCATCACAATGCTCCATGGCCCTTTTCATCCCAATGCTCCAGAATTCTTGTCATCACAATGTTCCATGACCGTGTCATCACAATGCTCCATGGCCCTTGTCATCACAATGCTCCAGAATTCTTGTCATCACAAAGTTCCATGACCGTGTCATCACAATGCACCATGGTCCCTTGTCATCACAATGCTCCAGAATTCTTGTCATCACAATGTTCCATGACCGTGTCATGACAATGCTCCATGGCCCTTGTCATCACAATGCTCCAGAATTCTTGTCATCACAATGTTCCATGACCGTGTCATCACAATGCTCCATGGCCCTTGTCATCACAATGCTCCAGAATTCTTGTCATCACAATGTTCCATGACCGTGTCATCACAATGCTCCATGGCCCTTGTCATCACAATGCTCCAGAATTCTTGTCATCAAAATGTTCCATGACCGTGTCATCACAATGCTCCATGGCCCTTGTCATCACAATGCTCCAGATTTCTTGTCATCACAAAGCTCCATAATTCTTGTCATCAAAATGTTCCATGACCGTGTCATCACAATGCTCCAGAATACTTGTCATCAAAATGTTCCATGACCGTGTCATCACAATGCTCCAGAATTCTTGTCATCACAATGTTCCAGAATTCTTGTCATCACAATGTTCCATGAACGTGTCATCACAATGCTCCATGGCCCTGGTCATCACAATGCTCCAGATTGCTTGTCATCCCAAAGTTCCATGACCGTGTCACCACAATGCACCATGGCCCTTGTCATCACAATGCTCCAGAATTCTTGTCATCACAATGTTCTATGACCGTGTCATCACAATGATCCATGGCCCTTGTCATCACAATGCTCCAGAATTTTTTCATCACAATGGTCCATGACCGTGTCATCACAATGCTCCATGGCCCTTGTCATCACAATCCTCCAGAATCCTTGTCATCACAATGTTCCATGACCGTGTCATCACAATGCTCCATAATCCATGTCATCAAAATGTTCCATGACCGTGGCATCACAATGCTTCATAATTCTTGTCATCACAATGCTCCATGACCGTGTCATCACAATGCTCCAGAATTCTTGTCATCACAATGCTCCAGAATTCTTGTCATCACAATGTTTCATGACCGTGTCATCACAATGCTCCATGGCCCTTGTCATCACAATGCTCCAGATTTCTTGTCATAACAATGTTCCATGACCGTGTCATCACAATGCTCCATAATTCTTGTCATCAAAATGTTCCATGACCGTGTCATCACAATGCTCCCTAATTCTTGTCATCACAATGTTCCATGACCGTGTCATCACAATGCTCCAGAATTCTTGTCATCACCATGTTCCATGACCATGTCATCACAATTCTCCATGGCCCTTGTCATCATATTGCTCCAGAATTCTTATCATCACAATGCTCCATGACACTTGTCATCACAATGCTCTAGAATTCTTGTCATCACAATGTTCCATGACCATGTCATCACAATTCTCCAAGGCCCTTGTCATCATATTGCTCCAGAATTCTTATCATCACAATGCTCCATGACACTTGTCATCACAATGCTCCATGGCCTTTGTCATCACAATGCTCCATAATTCTTGTCATCACAATGTTCCATGACCGTGTCATCACAATGCACCATGGCCCTTGTCATCACAATGCTCCATAATTCTTGTCATCACAATGTTCCATGACCGTGTCATCAAAATGCTCCAGAATTCTTGTCATCACAATGTTCCATGAACGTGTCATCACAATGCTCCATGACCCTGGTCATCACAATGCTCCAGATTACTTGTCATCACAATGTTCTATGACCGTGTCATCACAATGATCCATGGCCCTTGTCATCACAATGCTCCAGAATTCTTGTCATCACAATGGTCCATGAACGTGTCATCACAATGCTCCATGTCCCTTGTCATCACAATCCTCCAGAATCCTTGTCATCACAATGTTCCATGACCGTGTCATCACAATGCTCCATAATCCTTGTCATCAAAATGTTCCATGACCGTGGCATCACAATGCTTCAGAATTCTTGTCATCACAATGCTCCATGACCGTGTCATCACAATGCTCCAGAATTCTTGTCATCACAATGCTCCAGAATTCTTGTCATCACAATGTTCCATGAGCGTGTCATCACAATGCTCCATGGCCCTGGTCATCACAATGCTCCAGATTGCTTGTCATCACAAAGTTCCATGACCGTGTCATCAAAATGCACCATGGCCCTTGTCATCACAATGCTCCAGAATTCTTCTCATCACAATGTTCCATGACCGTGTCATCACAATGCTCCATGGCCCTTGTCATAACATTTCTCCAGTATTCTTGTCATCACAATGTTCCATGACCGTGTCATCACAATGCTCCAGAATTCTTGGCATCACAATGTTCCATGACCATTTCATCACAAGGCTCCATGGCCCTTGTCATCACAATGCTCCAGAATTCTTGTCATCACAATGTTCCATGACCGTGTCATCACAATGCTCCATGGCCTTGTCATCACAATGCTCCAGAATTCTTGTCATCACAATGTTCCTTGACCGTGTCATCACAATGCTTCATGGCCCTTGTCATCACAATGCTCCAGAATTCTTGTCATCACAGTGTTCCATGACCGTGTCATCACAATGCTCCATAATTCTTGTCATCACAATGTTCCATGACCGTGTCATCACAATGCTCCAGAATTCTTGTCATCACAATGTTCCATGACCATGTCACCACAATGCTCCATGGCCCTTGTCATCACAATGCTCCAGAATTCTTGTCATCACAATGTTCCATGACCGTGTCATCACAATGCTCCATGGCCCTTGTCATCACAATGCTCCAGAATTCTTTTCATCACAATGTTCCATGACCGTGTCATCACAATGCTCCATGGCCCTTGTCATCACAATGCTCCAGATTTCTTGTCATCACAATGTTCCATGACCGTGTCATCACAATGCTCCATGGCCCTTGTCATCACAATGCTCCAGAATTCTTTTCATCACAATGTTCCATGACCGTGTCATCACAATGCTCCATGGCCCTTGTCATCACAATGCTCGAGAATTCTTGTCATCACAATGTTCCATGACCGTGTCATCACAATGCTGCATGGCCCTTGTCATCACAATGCTCCAGCATTCTTGTCATCACAATGTTCCATGACTGTGTCATCACAATCCTCCATGGCCCTTGTCATCACAATGCTCCAGAATTCTTGTCATCACAATGATCCATGACCGTGTCATCACAATGCTCCATGGCCCTTTTCATCCCAATGCTCCAGAATTCTTGTCATCACAATGTTCCATGACCGTGTCATCACAATCCTCCATGGCCCTTGTCATCACAATGCTCCAGAATTCTTGTCATCACAAAGTTCCATGACCGTGTCATCACAATGCACCATGGTCCCTTGTCATCACAATGCTCCAGAATTCTTGTCATCACAATGTTCCATGACCGTGTCATCACAATGCTCCATGGCCCTTGTCATCACAATGCTCCAGAATTCTTGTCATCACAATGTTCCATGACCGTGTCATCACAATGCTCCATGGCCCTTTTCATCCCAATGCTCCAGAATTCTTGTCATCACAATGTTCCATGACCGTGTCATCACAATGCTCCATGGCCCTTGTCATCACAATGCTCCAGAATTCTTGTCATCACAATGTTCCATGACCGTGTCATCACAATGCTCCATGGCCCTTGTCATCACAATGCTCCAGAATTCTTGTCATCACAATGTTCCATGACCGTGTCATCACAATGCTCCATGGCCCTTGTCATCACAATGCTCCAGAATTCTTGTCATCAAAATGTTCCATGACCGTGTCATCACAATGCTCCATGGCCCTTGTCATCACAATGCTCCAGATTTCTTGTCATCACAAAGCTCCATAATTCTTGTCATCAAAATGTTCCATGACCGTGTCATCACAATGCTCCAGAATACTTGTCATCAAAATGTTCCATGACCGTGTCATCACAATGCTCCAGAATTCTTGTCATCACAATGTTCCAGAATTCTTGTCATCACAATGTTCCATGAACGTGTCATCACAATGCTCCATGGCCCTGGTCATCACAATGCTCCAGATTGCTTGTCATCCCAAAGTTCCATGACCGTGTCACCACAATGCACCATGGCCCTTGTCATCACAATGCTCCAGAATTCTTGTCATCACAATGTTCTATGACCGTGTCATCACAATGATCCATGGCCCTTGTCATCACAATGCTCCAGAATTTTTTCATCACAATGGTCCATGACCGTGTCATCACAATGCTCCATGGCCCTTGTCATCACAATCCTCCAGAATCCTTGTCATCACAATGTTCCATGACCGTGTCATCACAATGCTCCATAATCCATGTCATCAAAATGTTCCATGACCGTGGCATCACAATGCTTCAGAATTCTTGTCATCACAATGCTCCATGACCGTGTCATCACAATGCTCCAGAATTCTTGTCATCACAATGCTCCAGAATTCTTGTCATCACAATGTTTCATGACCGTGTCATCACAATGCTCCATGGCCCTTGTCATAACATTTCTCCAGTATTCTTGTCATCACAATGTTCCATGACCGTGTCATCACAATGCTCCATGGCCCTTGTCATCACAATGCTCCAGATTTCTTGTCATAACAATGTTCCATGACCGTGTCATCACAATGCTCCATAATTCTTGTCATCAAAATGTTCCATGACCGTGTCATCACAATGCTCCCTAATTCTTGTCATCACAATGTTCCATGACCGTGTCATCACAATGCTCCAGAATTCTTGTCATCACCATGTTCCATGACCATGTCATCACAATTCTCCATGGCCCTTGTCATCATATTGCTCCAGAATTCTTATCATCACAATGCTCCATGACACTTGTCATCACAATGCTCTAGAATTCTTGTCATCACAATGTTCCATGACCATGTCATCACAATTCTCCAAGGCCCTTGTCATCATATTGCTCCAGAATTCTTATCATCACAATGCTCCATGACACTTGTCATCACAATGCTCCATGGCCTTTGTCATCACAATGCTCCATAATTCTTGTCATCACAATGTTCCATGACCGTGTCATCACAATGCACCATGGCCCTTGTCATCACAATGCTCCATAATTCTTGTCATCACAATGTTCCATGACCGTGTCATCAAAATGCTCCAGAATTCTTGTCATCACAATGTTCCATGAACGTGTCATCACAATGCTCCATGACCCTGGTCATCACAATGCTCCAGATTACTTGTCATCACAATGTTCTATGACCGTGTCATCACAATGATCCATGGCCCTTGTCATCACAATGCTCCAGAATTCTTGTCATCACAATGGTCCATGAACGTGTCATCACAATGCTCCATGTCCCTTGTCATCACAATCCTCCAGAATCCTTGTCATCACAATGTTCCATGACCGTGTCATCACAATGCTCCATAATCCTTGTCATCAAAATGTTCCATGACCGTGGCATCACAATGCTTCAGAATTCTTGTCATCACAATGCTCCATGACCGTGTCATCACAATGCTCCAGAATTCTTGTCATCACAATGCTCCAGAATTCTTGTCATCACAATGTTCCATGAGCGTGTCATCACAATGCTCCATGGCCCTGGTCATCACAATGCTCCAGATTGCTTGTCATCACAAAGTTCCATGACCGTGTCATCAAAATGCACCATGGCCCTTGTCATCACAATGCTCCAGAATTCTTCTCATCACAATGTTCCATGACCGTGTCATCACAATGCTCCATGGCCCTTGTCATAACATTTCTCCAGTATTCTTGTCATCACAATGTTCCATGACCGTGTCATCACAATGCTCCAGAATTCTTGGCATCACAATGTTCCATGACCATTTCATCACAAGGCTCCATGGCCCTTGTCATCACAATGCTCCAGAATTCTTGTCATCACAATGTTCCATGACCGTGTCATCACAATGCTCCATGGCCTTGTCATCACAATGCTCCAGAATTCTTGTCATCACAATGTTCCTTGACCGTGTCATCACAATGCTTCATGGCCCTTGTCATCACAATGCTCCAGAATTCTTGTCATCACAGTGTTCCATGACCGTGTCATCACAATGCTCCATAATTCTTGTCATCACAATGTTCCATGACCGTGTCATCACAATGCTCCAGAATTCTTGTCATCACAATGTTCCATGACCATGTCACCACAATGCTCCATGGCCCTTGTCATCACAATGCTCCAGAATTCTTGTCATCACAATGTTCCATGACCGTGTCATCACAATGCTCCATGGCCCTTGTCATCACAATGCTCCAGAATTCTTTTCATCACAATGTTCCATGACCGTGTCATCACAATGCTCCATGGCCCTTGTCATCACAATGCTCCAGATTTCTTGTCATCACAATGTTCCATGACCGTGTCATCACAATGCTCCATGGCCCTTGTCATCACAATGCTCCAGAATTCTTTTCATCACAATGTTCCATGACCGTGTCATCACAATGCTCCATGGCCCTTGTCATCACAATGCTCGAGAATTCTTGTCATCACAATGTTCCATGACCGTGTCATCACAATGCTGCATGGCCCTTGTCATCACAATGCTCCAGCATTCTTGTCATCACAATGTTCCATGACTGTGTCATCACAATGCTCCATGGCCCTGGTCATCACAATGCTTCAGATTGCTTGTCATCACAAAGTTCCATGACTGTGTCATCACAATGCACCATGGCCCTTGTCATCACAATGCTCCAGAATTCTTGTCATCACAATGATCCATGACCGTGTCATCACAATGCTCCATGGCCCTTTTCATCCCAATGCTCCAGAATTCTTGTCATCACAATGTTCCATGACCGTGTCATCACAATCCTCCATGGCCCTTGTCATCACAATGCTCCAGAATTCTTGTCATCACAAAGTTCCATGACCGTGTCATCACAATGCACCATGGTCCCTTGTCATCACAATGCTCCAGAATTCTTGTCATCACAATGTTCCATGACCGTGTCATCACAATGCTCCATGGCCCTTGTCATCACAATGCTCCAGAATTCTTGTCATCACAATGTTCCATGACCGTGTCATCACAATGCTCCATGGCCCTTTTCATCCCAATGCTCCAGAATTCTTGTCATCACAATGTTCCATGACCGTGTCATCACAATGCTCCATGGCCCTTGTCATCACAATGCTCCAGAATTCTTTTCATCACAATGTTCCATGACCGTGTCATCACAATGCTCCATGGCCCTTGTCATCACAATGCTCCAGAATTCTTGTCATCACAATGTTCCATGACCGTGTCATCACAATGCTCCATGGCCATTGTCATCACAATGCTCCAGAATTCTTGTCATCACAATGTTCCATGACCGTGTCATCACAATGCTCCATGGCCCTTGTCATCACAATGCTCCAGATTTCTTGTCATCACAAAGCTCCATAATTCTTGTCATCAAAATGTTCCATGACCGTGTCATCACAATGCTCCAGAATACTTGTCATCAAAATGTTCCATGACCGTGTCATCACAATGCTCCAGAATTCTTGTCATCACAATGTTCCAGAATTCTTGTCATCACAATGTTCCATGAACGTGTCATCACAATGCTCCATGGCCCTGGTCATCACAATGCTCCAGATTGCTTGTCATCACAAAGTTACAAGACCGTGTCACCACAATGCACCATGGCCCTTGTCATCACAATGCTCCAGAATTCTTGTCATCACAATGTTCTATGACCGTGTCATCACAATGATCCATGGCCCTTGTCATCACAATGCTCCAGAATTCTTGTCATCACAATGGTCCATGACCGTGTCATCACAATGCTCCATGGCCCTTGTCATCACAATCCTCCAGAATCCTTGTCATCACAATGTTCCATGACCGTGTCATCACAATGCTCCATAATCCTTGTCATCAAAATGTTCCATGACCGTGGCGTCACAATGCCTCAGAATTCTTGTCATCACAATGCTCCATGACCGTGTCATCACAATGCTCCAGAATTCTTGTCATCACAATGCTCCAGAATTCTTGTCATCACAATGTTCCATGACCGTGTCATCACAATGCTCCATGGCCCTGGTCATCACAATGCTCCAGATTGCTTGTCATCACAAAGTTCCATGACCGTGTCATCACAATGCACCATGGCCCTTGTCATCACAATGCTCCAGAATTCTTGTCATCACAATGTTCCATGACCGTGTCATCACAATGCTCCATGGCCCTTGTCATAACATTTCTCCAGTATTCTTGTCATCACAATGTTCCATGACCGTGTCATCACAATGCTCCATGGCCCTTGTCATCACAATGCTCCAGATTTCTTGTCATCACAATGTTCCATGACCGTGTCATCACAATGCTCCATAATTCTTGTCATCAAAATGTTCCATGACCGTGTCATCACAATGCTCCCTAATTCTTGTCATCACAATGTTCCATGACCGTGTCATCACAATGCTCCAGAATTCTTGTCATCACCATGTTCCAGGACCATGTCATCACAATTCTCCATGGCCCTTGTCATCATATTGCTCCAGAATTCTTATCATCACAATGCTCCATGACACTTGTCATCACAATGCTCTAGAATTCTTGTCATCACAATGTTCCATGACCATGTCATCACAATTCTCCAAGGCCCTTGTCATCATATTGCTCCAGAATTCTTATCATCACAATGCTCCATGACACTTGTCATCACAATGCTCCATGGCCTTTGTCATCACAATGCTCCAGAATTCTTGTCATCACAATGTTCCATGACCGTGTCATCACAATGCTCCATGGTCCTTGTAAACACAATGCTCGAGAATTCTTGTCATTACAATGTTCCATGACCGTGTCATCACAATGCTCCATGGCCCTTGTCATCACAATGCTCCAGAATTCTTGTCATCACAATGTTCGATGACCATGTCATCACAATGCTCCATGGCCCTTGTCATCACCATGCTCCATAATTCTTGTCATCACAATGTTCCATGACCGTGTCATCACAATGCTCGATGGCCCTTGTCATCACAATGCTCCATAATTCTTGTCATCACAATGTTCCATGACCGTGTCATCAAAATGCTCCAGAATTCTTGTCATCACAATGTTCCATGACCGTGTCATCACAATGCTCCAGAATTCTTGTCATCACAATGTTCCAGAATTCTTGTCATCACAATGTTCCATGAACGTGTCATCACAATGCGCCATGGCCCTGGTCATCACAATGCTCCAGATTGCTTGTCATCACAAAGTTCCATGACCGTGTCACCACAATGCACCATGGCCCTTGTCATCACAATGCTCCAGAATTCTTGTCATCACAATGTTCTATGACCGTGTCATCACAATGATCCATGACCCTTGTCATCACAATGCTCCAGAATTCTTGTCATCACAATGGTCCATGACCGTGTCATCACAATGCTCCATGGCCCTTGTCATCACAATCCTCCAGAATCCTTGTCATCACAATGTTCCATGACCGTGTCATCACAATGCTCCATAATACTTGTCATCAAAATGTTCCATGACCGTGGCATCACAATGCTTCAGAATTCTTGTCATCACAATGCTCCATGACCGTGTCATCACAATGCTACAGAATTCTTGTCATCACAATGCTCCAGAATTCTTGTCATCACAATGTTCCATGACCGTGTCATCACAATGCTCCATGGCCCTGGTCATCACAATGCTCCAGATTGCTTGTCATCACAAAGTTCCATGACCGTGTCATCACAATGCACCATGGCCCTTGTCATCACAATGCTCCAGAATTCTTGTCATCACAATGTTCCATGACCGTGTCATCACAATGCTCCATGGCCCTTGTCATAACATTTCTCCCGTATACTTGTCATCACAATGTTCCATGACCGTGTCATCACAATGCTCCAGAATTCTTGGCATCAAAATGTTCCATGACCATTTCATCACAATGCTCCATGGCCCTTGTCATCATAATGCTCCAGAATTCTTGTCATCACAATGTTCCATGACCGTGTCATCACAATGCTCCATGGCCCTTGTCATCACAATGCTCCAGAATTCTTGTCATCACAATGTTCCTTGACCGTGTCATCACAATGCTTCATGGCCCTTGTCATCACAATGCTCCAGAATTCTTGTCATCACAGTGTTCCATGACCGTGTCATCACAATGCTCCATAATTCTTGTCATCACAATGTTCCATGACCGTGTCATCACAATGCTCCAGAATTCTTGTCATCACAATGTTCCATGACCGTGTCATCACAATGCTGCATGGCCCTTGTCATCACAATGCTCCAGCATTGTTGTCATCACAATGTTCCATGACTGTGTCATCACAATGCTCCATGGCCCTGGTCATCACAATGCTTCAGATTGCTTGTCATCACAAAGTTCCATGACTGTGTCATCACAATGCACCATGGCCCTTGTCATCACAATGCTCCAGAATTCTTGTCATCACAATGTTCCATGACCGTGTCATCACAATGTTCCATGGCCCTTTTCATCCCAATGCTCCAGAATTCTTGTCATCACAATGTTCCATGACCGTGTCATCACAATGCTCCATGGCCCTTGTCATCACAATGCTCCAGAATTCTTGTCATCACAAAGTTCCATGACCGTGTCATCACAATGCACCATGGTCCATTGTCATCACAATGCTCCAGAATTCTTGTCATCACAATGTTCGATGACCGTGTCATCACAATGCTCCATGGCCCTTGTCATCACAATGCTCCAGAATTCTTGTCATCACAATGTTCCATGACCGTGTCATCACAATGCTCCATGGCCCTTTTCATCCCAATGCTCCAGAATTCTTGTCATCACAATGTTCCATGACCGTGTCATCACAATGCTCCATGGCCCTTGTCATCACAATGCTCCAGAATTCTTGTCATCACAATGTTCCATGACCGTGTCATCACAATGCTCCATGGCCCTTGTCATCACAATGCTCCAGAATTCTTGTCATCACAATGTTCCATGATCGTGTCATCACAATGCTCCATAATACTTGTCATCAAAATGTTCCATGACCGTGGCATCACAATGCTTCAGAATTCTTGTCATCACAATGCTCCATGACCGTGTCATCACAATGCTCCAGAATTCTTGTCATCACAATGCTCCAGAATTCTTGTCATCACAATGTTCCATGACCGTGTCATCACAATGCTCCATGGCCCTGGTCATCACAATGCTCCAGATTGCTTGTCATCACAAAGTTCCATGACCGTGTCATCACAATGCACCATGGCCCTTGTCATCACAATGCTCCAGAATTCTTGTCATCACAAAGTTCCATGACCGTGTCATCACAATGCTCCATGGCCCTTGTCATAACATTTCTCCCGTATACTTGTCATCACAATGTTCCATGACCGTGTCATCACAATGCTCCAGAATTCTTGGCATCAAAATGTTCCATGACCATTTCATCACAATGCTCCATGGCCCTTGTCATCATAATGCTCCAGAATTCTTGTCATCACAATGTTCCATGACCGTGTCATCACAATGCTCCATGGCCCTTGTCATCACAATGCTCCAGAATTCTTGTCATCACAATGTTCCTTGACCGTGTCATCACAATGCTTCATGGCCCTTGTCATCACAATGCTCCAGAATTCTTGTCATCACAGTGTTCCATGACCGTGTCATCACAATGCTCCATAATTCTTGTCATCACAATGTTCCATGACCGTGTCATCACAATGCTCCAGAATTCTTGTCATCACAATGTTCCATGACCATGTCACCACAATGCTCCATGGCCCTTGTCATCACAATGCTCCTGAATTCTTGTCATCACAATGTTCCATGACCGTGTCATCACAATGCTCCATGGCCCTTGTCATCACAATGCTCCAGAATTCTTTTCATCACAATGTTCCATGACCGTGTCACCACAATGCTCCATGGCCCTTGTCATCACAATGCTCCAGAATTCTTGTCATCACAATGTTCCATGACCGTGTCATCACAATGCTGCATGGCCCTTGTCATCACAATGCTCCAGCATTGTTGTCATCACAATGTTCCATGACTGTGTCATCACAATGCTCCATGGCCCTGGTCATCACAATGCTTCAGATTGCTTGTCATCACAAAGTTCCATGACTGTGTCATCACAATGCACCATGGCCCTTGTCATCACAATGCTCCAGAATTCTTGTCATCACAATGTTCCATGACCGTGTCATCACAATGTTCCATGGCCCTTTTCATCCCAATGCTCCAGAATTCTTGTCATCACAATGTTCCATGACCGTGTCATCACAATGCTCCATGGCCCTTGTCATCACAATGCTCCAGAATTCTTGTCATCACAAAGTTCCATGACCGTGTCATCACAATGCACCATGGTCCATTGTCATCACAATGCTCCAGAATTCTTGTCATCACAATGTTCGATGACCGTGTCATCACAATGCTCCATGGCCCTTGTCATCACAATGCTCCAGAATTCTTGTCATCACAATGTTCCATGACCGTGTCATCACAATGCTCCATGGCCCTTTTCATCCCAATGCTCCAGAATTCTTGTCATCACAATGTTCCATGACCGTGTCATCACAATGCTCCATGGCCCTTGTCATCACAATGCTCCAGAATTCTTGTCATCACAATGTTCCATGACCGTGTCATCACAATGCTCCATGGCCCTTGTCATCACAATGCTCCAGAATTCTTGTCATCACAAAGTTCCATGACCGTGTCATCACAATGCTCCATGGCCCTTGTCATCACAATGCTCCAGAATTCTTGTCATCACAATGTTCCATGACCGTGTCATCACAATGCTCCATGGCCCTTGTCATCACAATGCTCCAGATTTCTTGTCATCACAAAGCTCCATAACTCTTGTCATCAAAATGTTCCATGACCGTGTCATCACAATGCTCCAGAACACTTGTCATAAAAATGTTCCATGACCGTGTCATCACAATGCTCCAGAATTCTTGTCATCACAATGTTCCAGAATTCTTGTCATCACAATGTTCCATGAACGTGTCATCACAATGCTCCATGGCCCTTGTCATCACAATGCTCCAGAATTCTTGTCATCACAATGTTCCTTGACCGTGTCATCACAATGCTTCATGGCCCTTGTCATCACAATGCTCCAGAATTCTTGTCATCACAGTGTTCCATGACCGTGTCATCACAATGCTCCATAATTCTTGTCATCACAATGCTTCATGGCCCTTGTCATCACAATGCTCCAGAATTCTTGTCATCACAATGTTCCATGACCGTGTCATCACAATGCTCCATGGCCCTTGTCATCACAATGCTCCAGAATTCTTTTCATCACAATGTTCCATGACCGTGTCATCACAATGCTGCATGGCCCTTGTCATCACAATGCTCCAGCATTGTTGTCATCACAATGTTCCATGACTGTGTCATCACAATGCTCCATGGCCCTGGTCATCACAATGCTTCAGATTGCTTGTCATCACAAAGTTCCATGACTGTGTCATCACAATGCACCATGGCCCTTGTCATCACAATGCTCCAGAATTCTTGTCATCACAATGTTCCATGACCGTGTCATCACAATGTTCCATGGCCCTTTTCATCCCAATGCTCCAGAATTCTTGTCATCACAATGTTCCATGACCGTGTCATCACAATGCTCCATGGCCCTTGTCATCACAATGCTCCAGAATTCTTGTCATCACAAAGTTCCATGACCGTGTCATCACAATGCACCATGGTCCATTGTCATCACAATGCTCCAGAATTCTTGTCATCACAATGTTCGATGACCGTGTCATCACAATGCTCCATGGCCCTTGTCATCACAATGCTCCAGAATTCTTGTCATCACAATGTTCCATGACCGTGTCATCACAATGCTCCATGGCCCTTTTCATCCCAATGCTCCAGAATTCTTGTCATCACAATGTTCCATGACCGTGTCATCACAATGCTCCATGGCCCTTGTCATCACAATGCTCCAGAATTCTTGTCATCACAATGTTCCATGACCGTGTCATCACAATGCTCCATGGCCCTTGTCATCACAATGCTCCAGAATTCTTGTCATCACAATGTTCCATGACCGTGTCATCACAATGCTCCATGGCCCTTGTCATCACAATGCTCCAGATTTCTTGTCATCACAAAGCTCCATAACTCTTGTCATCAAAATGTTCCATGACCGTGTCATCACAATGCTCCAGAACACTTGTCATAAAAATGTTCCATGACCGTGTCATCACAATGCTCCAGAATTCTTGTCATCACAATGTTCCAGAATTCTTGTCATCACAATGTTCCATGAACGTGTCATCACAATGCTCCATGGCCCTTGTCATCACAATGCTCCAGAATTCTTGTCATCACAATGTTCCTTGACCGTGTCATCACAATGCTTCATGGCCCTTGTCATCACAATGCTCCAGAATTCTTGTCATCACAGTGTTCCATGACCGTGTCATCACAATGCTCCATAATTCTTGTCATCACAATGCTTCATGGCCCTTGTCATCACAATGCTCCAGAATTCTTGTCATCACAATGTTCCATGACCGTGTCATCACAATGCTCCATGGCCCTTGTCATCACAATGCTCCAGAATTCTTTTCATCACAATGTTCCATGACCGTGTCATCACAATGCTGCATGGCCCTTGTCATCACAATGCTCCAGCATTGTTGTCATCACAATGTTCCATGACTGTGTCATCACAATGCTCCATGGCCCTGGTCATCACAATGCTTCAGATTGCTTGTCATCACAAAGTTCCATGACTGTGTCATCACAATGCACCATGGCCCTTGTCATCACAATGCTCCAGAATTCTTGTCATCACAATGTTCCATGACCGTGTCATCACAATGTTCCATGGCCCTTTTCATCCCAATGCTCCAGAATTCTTGTCATCACAATGTTCCATGACCGTGTCATCACAATGCTCCATGGCCCTTGTCATCACAATGCTCCAGAATTCTTGTCATCACAAAGTTCCATGACCGTGTCATCACAATGCACCATGGTCCATTGTCATCACAATGCTCCAGAATTCTTGTCATCACAATGTTCGATGACCGTGTCATCACAATGCTCCATGGCCCTTGTCATCACAATGCTCCAGAATTCTTGTCATCACAATGTTCCATGACCGTGTCATCACAATGCTCCATGGCCCTTTTCATCCCAATGCTCCAGAATTCTTGTCATCACAATGTTCCATGACCGTGTCATCACAATGCTCCATGGCCCTTGTCATCACAATGCTCCAGAATTCTTGTCATCACAATGTTCCATGACCGTGTCATCACAATGCTCCATGGCCCTTGTCATCACAATGCTCCAGAATTCTTGTCATCACAATGTTCCATGACCGTGTCATCACAATGCTCCATGGCCCTTGTCATCACAATGCTCCAGAATTCTTGTCATCACAATGTTCCATGACCGTGTCATCACAATGCTCCATGGCCCTTGTCATCACAATGCTCCAGATTTCTTGTCATCACAAAGCTCCATAACTCTTGTCATCAAAATGTTCCATGACCGTGTCATCACAATGCTCCAGAACACTTGTCATCAAAATGTTCCATGACCGTGTCATCACAATGCTCCAGAATTCTTGTCATCACAATGTTCCAGAATTCTTGTCATCACAATGTTCCATGAACGTGTCATCACAATGCTCCACGGCCCTGGTCATCACAATGCTCCAGATTGCTTGTCATCACAAAGTTCCATGACCGTGTCACCACAATGCACCATGGCCCTTGTCATCACAATGCTCCAGAATTCTTGTCATCACAATGTTCTATGACCGTGTCATCACAATGATCCATGGCCCTTGTCATCACAATGCTCCAGAATTCTTGTCATCACAATGGTCCATGACCGTGTCATCACAATGCTCCATGGCCCTTGTCATCACAATCCTCCAGAATCCTTGTCATCACAATGTTCCATGACCGTGTCATCACAATGCTCCATAATACTTGTCATCAAAATGTTCCATGACCGTGGCATCACAATGCTTCAGAATTCTTGTCATCACAATGCTCCATGACCGTGTCATCACAATGCTACAGAATTCTTGTCATCACAATGCTCCAGAATTCTTGTCATCACAATGTTCCATGACCGTGTCATCACAATGCTCCATGGCCCTGGTCATCACAATGCTCCAGATTGCTTGTCATCACAAAGTTCCATGACCGTGTCATCACAATGCACCATGGCCCTTGTCATCACAATGCTCCAGAATTCTTGTCATCACAATGTTCCATGACCGTGTCATCACAATGCTCCATGGCCCTTGTCATAAAATTTCTCCCGTATACTTGTCATCACAATGTTCCATGACCGTGTCATCACAATGCTCCAGAATTCTTGGCATCAAAATGTTCCATGACCATTTCATCACAATGCTCCATGGCCCTTGTCATCATAATGCTCCAGAATTCTTGTCATCACAATGTTCCATGACCGTGTCATCACAATGCTCCATGGCCCTTGTCATCACAATGCTCCAGAATTCTTGTCATCACAATGTTCCTTGACCGTGTCATCACAATGCTTCATGGCCCTTGTCATCACAATGCTCCAGAATTCTTGTCATCACAGTGTTCCATGACCGTGTCATCACAATGCTCCATAATTCTTGTCATCACAATGTTCCATGACCGTGTCATCACAATGCTCCAGAATTTTTGTCATCACAATGTTCCATGACCATGTCACCACAATGCTCCATGGCCCTTGTCATCACAATGCTCCAGAATTCTTGTCATCACAATGTTCCATGACCGTGTCATCACAATGTTCCATGGCCCTTGTCATCACAATGCTCCAGAATTCTTTTCATCACCATGTTCCATGACCGTGTCATCACAATGCTCCATGGCCCTTGTCATCACAATGCTCCAGATTTCTTGTCATCACAATGTTCCATGACCATGTCATCACAATGCTCCATGGCCCTTGTCATCACAATGCTCCAGAATTCTTTTCATCACAATGTTCCATGACCGTGTCATCACAATGCTCCATGGCCCTTGTCATCACAATGCTCCAGAATTCTTGTCATCACAATGTTCCATGACCGTGTCATCAAAATGCTGCATGGCCCTTGTCATCACAATGCTCCAGCATTGTTGTCATCACAATGTTCCATGACTGTGTCATCACAATGCTCCATGGCCCTGGTCATCACAATGCTTCAGATTGCTTGTCATCACAAAGTTCCATGACTGTGTCATCACAATGCACCATGGCCCTTGTCATCACAATGCTCCAGAATTCTTGTCATCACAATGTTCCATGACCGTGTCATCACAATGTTCCATGGCCCTTTTCATCCCAATGCTCCAGAATTCTTGTCATCACAATGTTCCATGACCGTGTCATCACAATGCTCCATGGCCCTTGTCATCACAATGCTCCAGAATTCTTGTCATCACAAAGTTCCATGACCGTGTCATCACAATGCACCATGGTCCATTGTCATCACAATGCTCCAGAATTCTTGTCATCACAATGTTCGATGACCGTGTCATCACAATGCTCCATGGCCCTTGTCATCACAATGCTCCAGAATTCTTGTCATCACAATGTTCCATGACCGTGTCATCACAATGCTCCATGGCCCTTTTCATCCCAATGCTCCAGAATTCTTGTCATCACAATGTTCCATGACCGTGTCATCACAATGCTCCATGGCCCTTGTCATCACAATGCTCCAGAATTCTTGTCATCACAATGTTCCATGACCGTGTCATCACAATGCTCCATGGCCCTTGTCATCACAATGCTCCAGAATTCTTGTCATCACAATGTTCCATGACCGTGTCATCACAATGCTCCATAATACTTGTCATCAAAATGTTCCATGACCGTGGCATCACAATGCTTCAGAATTCTTGTCATCACAATGCTCCATGACCGTGTCATCACAATGCTCCAGAATTCTTGTCATCAGAATGCTCCAGAATTCTTGTCATCACAATGTTCCATGACCGTGTCATCACAATGCTCCATGGCCCTGGTCATCACAATGCTCCAGATTGCTTGTCATCACAAAGTTCCATGACCGTGTCATCACAATGCACCATGGCCCTTGTCATCACAATGCTCCAGAATTCTTGTCATCACAATGTTCCATGACCGTGTCATCACAATGCTCCATGGCCCTTGTCATAACATTTCTCCCGTATACTTGTCATCACAATGTTCCATGACCGTGTCATCACAATGCTCCAGAATTCTTGGCATCAAAATGTTCCATGACCATTTCATCACAATGCTCCATGGCCCTTGTCATCATAATGCTCCAGAATTCTTGTCATCACAATGTTCCATGACCGTGTCATCACAATGTTCCATGGCCCTTTTCATCCCAATGCTCCTGAATTCTTGTCATCACAATGTTCCATGACCGTGTCATCACAATGCTCCATGGCCCTTGTCATCACAATGCTCCAGAATTCTTGTCATCACAAAGTTCCATGACCGTGTCATCACAATGCACCATGGTCCATTGTCATCACAATGCTCCAGAATTCTTGTCATCACAATGTTCGATGACCGTGTCATCACAATGCTCCATGGCCCTTGTCATCACAATGCTCCAGAATTCTTGTCATCACAATGTTCCATGACCGTGTCATCACAATGCTCCATGGCCCTTTTCATCCCAATGCTCCAGAATTCTTGTCATCACAATGTTCCATGACCGTGTCATCACAATGCTCCATGGCCCTTGTCATCACAATGCTCCAGAATTCTTGTCATCACAATGTTCCATGACCGTGTCATCACAATGCTCCATGGCCCTTGTCATCACAATGCTCCAGAATTCTTGTCATCACAATGTTCCATGACCGTGTCATCACAATGCTCCATGGCCCTTGTCATCACAATGCTCCAGAATTCTTGTCATCACAATGTTCCATGACCGTGTCATCACAATGCTCCATGGCCCTTGTCATCACAATGCTCCAGATTTCTTGTCATCACAAAGCTCCATAACTCTTGTCATCAAAATGTTCCATGACCGTGTCATCACAATGCTCCAGAACACTTGTCATCAAAATGTTCCATGACCGTGTCATCACAATGTTCCAGAATTCTTGTCATCACAATGTTCCAGAATTCTTGTCATCACAATGTTCCATGAACGTGTCATCACAATGCTCCATGTCCCTGGTCATCACAATGCTCCAGATTGCTTGTCATCACAAAGTTCCATGACCGTGTCACCACAATGCACCATGGCCCTTGTCATCACAATGCTCCAGAATTCTTGTCATCACAATGTTCTATGACCGTGTCATCACAATGATCCATGGCCCTTGTCATCACAATGCTCCAGAATTCTTGTCATCACAATGTTCCATGACCGTGTCATCACAATGCTCCATAATACTTGTCATCAAAATGTTCCATGACCGTGGCATCACAATGCTTCAGAATTCTTGTCATCACAATGCTCCATGACCGTGTCATCACAATGCTCCAGAATTCTTTTCATCACAATGCTCCAGAATTCTTGTCATCACAATGTTCCATGACCGTGTCATCACAATGCTCCAGAATTCTTGGCATCAAAATGTTCCATGACCATTTCATCACAATGCTCCATGGCCCTTGTCATCATAATGCTCCAGAATTCTTGTCATCACAATGTTCCATGACCGTGTCATCACAATGCTCCATGGCCCTTGTCATCACAATGCTCCAGAATTCTTGTCATCACAATGTTCCTTGACCGTGTCATCACAATGCTTCATGGCCCTTGTCATCACAATGCTCCAGAATTCTTGTCATCACAGTGTTCCATGACCGTGTCATCACAATGCTCCATAATTCTTGTCATCACAATGTTCCATGACCGTGTCATCACAATGCTCCAGAATTCTTGTCATCACAATGTTCCATGACCATGTCACCACAATGCTCCATGGCCATCGTCATCACAATGCTCCAGAATTCTTGTCATCACAATGTTCCATGACCGTGTCATCACAATGCTCCATGGCCCTTGTCATCACAATGCTCCAGAATTCTTTTCATCACAATGTTCCATGACCGTGTCATCACAATGCTCCATGGCCCTTGTCATCACAATGCTCCAGATTTCTTGTCATCACAATGTTCCATGACCATGTCATCACAATGCTCCATGGCCCTTGTCATCACAATGCTCCAGAATTCTTTTCATCACAATGTTCCATGACCGTGTCATCACAATGCTCCATGGCCCTTGTCATCACAATGCTCCAGAATTCTTGTCATCACAATGTTCCATGACCGTGTCATCACAATGCTGCATGGCCCTTGTCATCACAATGCTCCAGCATTGTTGTCATCACAATGTTCCATGACTGTGTCATCACAATGCTCCATGGCCCTGGTCATCACAATGCTTCAGATTGCTTGTCATCACAAAGTTCCATGACTGTGTCATCACAATGCACCATGGCCCTTGTCATCACAATGCTCCAGAATTCTTGTCATCACAATGTTCCATGACCGTGTCATCACAATGTTCCATGGCCCTTTTCATCCCAATGCTCCAGAATTCTTGTCATCACAATGTTCCATGACCGTGTCATCACAATGCTCCATGGCCCTTGTCATCACAATGCTCCAGAATTCTTGTCATCACAAAGTTCCATGACCGAGTCATCACAATGCACCATGGTCCCTTGTCATCACAATGCTCCAGAATTCTTGTCATCACAATGTTCGATGACCGTGTCATCACAATGCTCCATGGCCCTTGTCATCACAATGCTCCAGAATTCTTGTCATCACAATGTTCCATGACCGTGTCATCACAATGCTCCATGGCCCTTTTCATCCCAATGCTCCAGAATTCTTGTCATCACAATGTTCCATGACCGTGTCATCACAATGCTCCATGGCCCTTGTCATCACAATGCTCCAGAATTCTTGTCATCACAATGTTCCATGACCGTGTCATCACAATGTTCCATGGCCCTTTTCATCCCAATGCTCCAGAATTCTTGTCATCACAATGTTCCATGACCGTGTCATCACAATGCTCCATGGCCCTTGTCATCACAATGCTCCAGAATTCTTGTCATCACAAAGTTCCATGACCGTGTCATCACAATGCACCATGGTCCATTGTCATCACAATGCTCCAGAATTCTTGTCATCACAATGTTCGATGACCGTGTCATCACAATGCTCCATGGCCCTTGTCATCACAATGCTCCAGAATTCTTGTCATCACAATGTTCCATGACCGTGTCATCACAATGCTCCATGGCCCTTTTCATCCCAATGCTCCAGAATTCTTGTCATCACAATGTTCCATGACCGTGTCATCACAATGCTCCATGGCCCTTGTCATCACAATGCTCCAGAATTCTTGTCATCACAATGTTCCATGACCGTGTCATCACAATGCTCCATGGCCCTTGTCATCACAATGCTCCAGAATTCTTGTCATCACAATGTTCCATGACCGTGTCATCACAATGCTCCATGGCCCTTGTCATCACAATGCTCCAGAATTCTTGTCATCACAATGTTCCATGACCGTGTCATCACAATGCTCCATGGCCCTTGTCATCACAATGCTCCAGATTTCTTGTCATCACAAAGCTCCATAACTCTTGTCATCAAAATGTTCCATGACCGTGTCATCACAATGCTCCAGAACACTTGTCATCAAAATGTTCCATGACCGTGTCATCACAATGCTCCAGAATTCTTGTCATCACAATGTTCCAGAATTCTTGTCATCACAATGTTCCATGAACGTGTCATCACAATGCTCCATGGCCCTGGTCATCACAATGCTCCAGATTGCTTGTCATCACAAAGTTCCATGACCGTGTCACCACAATGCACCATGGCCCTTGTCATCACAATGCTCCAGAATTCTTGTCATCACAATGTTCTATGACCGTGTCATCACAATGATCCATGGCCCTTGTCATCACAATGCTCCAGAATTCTTGTCATCACAATGGTCCATGACCGTGTCATCACAATGCTCCATGGCCCTTGTCATCACAATCCTCCAGAATCCTTGTCATCACAATGTTCCATGACCGTGTCATCACAATGCTCCATAATCCTTGTCATCAAAATGTTCCATGACCGTGGCATCACAATGCTTCAAAATTCTAGTCATCACAATGCTCCATGACCGTGTCATCACAATGCTCCAGAATTCTTGTCATCACAATGCTCCAGAATTCTTGTCATCACAATGTTCCATGACCGTGTCATCACAATGCTCCATGGCCCTGGTCATCACAATGCTCCAGATTGCTTGTCATCACAATGTTCCATGACCGTGTCATCACAATGCTTCATGGCCCTTGTCATCACAATGCTCCAGAATTCTTGTCATCACAATGTTCCATGACCGTTTCATCACAATGCTCCATGGCCCTTGTCATAATATTTCTCCAGTATTCTTTTCATCACAATGTTCCATGACCGTGTCATCACAATGCTCCAGAATTCTTGGCATCACAATGTTCCATGACCATTTCATCACAATGCTCCAGAATTCTTGTCATCACAATGTTCCATGACCGTGTCATCACAATGCTCCAGAATTCTTGTCATCACAATGTTCCATGACCATGTCACCACAATGCTCCATGGCCCTTGTCATCACAATGCTCCAGAATTCTTTTCATCACAATGTTCCTTGACCGTGTCATCACAATGCTTCATGGCCCTTGTCATCACAATGCTCCAGAATTCTTGTCATCACAGGGTTCCATGACCGTGTCATCACAATGCTCCATAATTCTTGTCATCACAATGTTCCATGACCGTGTCATCACAATGCTCCAGAATTCTTGTCATCACAATGTTCCATGACCATGTCACCACAATGCTCCATGGCCCTTGTCATCACAATGCTCCAGAATTCTTGTCATCACAATGTTTCATGACCGTGTCATCACAATGCTCCATGGCCCTTGTCATCACAATGCTCCAGAATTCTTGTCATCACAATGTTCCATGACCGTGTCATCACAATGCTGCATGGCCCTTGTCATCACAATGCTCCAGCATTCTTGTCATCACAATGTTCCATGACTGTGTCATCACAATGCTCCATGGCCCTGGTCATCACAATGCTTCAGATTGCTTGTCATCACAAAGTTCCATGACTGTGTCATCACAATGCACCATGGCCCTTGTCATCACAATGCTCCAGAATTCTTGTCATCACAATGTTCCATGACCATGTCACCACAATGCTCCATGGCCCTTGTCATCACAATGCTCCAGAATTCTTTTCATCACAATGTTCCTTGACCGTGTCATCACAATGCTTCATGGCCCTTGTCATCACAATGCTCCAGAATTCTTGTCATCACAGTGTTCCATGACCGTGTCATCACAATGCTCCATAATTCTTGTCATCACAATGTTCCATGACCGTGTCATCACAATGCTCCAGAATTCTTGTCATCACAATGTTCCATGACCATGTCACCACAATGCTCCATGGCCCTTGTCATCACAATGCTCCAGAATTCTTGTCATCACAATGTTCCATGACCGTGTCATCACAATGCTCCATGGCCCTTGTCATCACAATGCTCCAGAATTCTTTTCATCACAATGTTCCATGACCGTGTCATCACAATGCTCCATGGCCCTTGTCATCACAATGCTCCAGATTTCTTGTCATCACAATGTTCCATGACCATGTCATCACAATGCTCCATGGCCCTTGTCATCACAATACTCCAGAATTCTTTTCATCACAATGTTCCATGACCGTGTCATCACAATGCTCCATGGCCCTTGTCATCACAATGCTCCAGAATTCTTGTCATCACAATGTTCCATGACCGTGTCATCACAATGCTGCATGGCCCTTGTCATCACAATGCTCCAGCATTCTTGTCATCACAATGTTCCATGACTGTGTCATCACAATGCTCCATGGCCCTGGTCATCACAATGCTTCAGATTGCTTGTCATCACAAAGTTCCATGACTGTGTCATCACAATGCACCATGGCCCTTGTCATCACAATGCTCCAGAATTCTTGTCATCACAATGTTCCATGACCGTGTCATCACAATGCTCCATGGCCCTTTTCATCCCAATGCTCCAGAATTCTTGTCATCACAATGTTCCATGACCGTGTCATCACAATGCTCCATGGCCCTTGTCATCACAATGCTCCAGAATTCTTGTCATCACAAAGTTCCATGACCGTGTCATCACAATGCACCATGGTCCCTTGTCATCACAATGCTCCAGAATTCTTGTCATCACAATGTTCCATGACCGTGTCATCACAATGCTCCAGAATTCTTGTCATCACAATGTTCCATGACCGTGTCATCACAATGCTCCATGGCCCTTGTCATAATATTTCTCCAGTATTCTTGTCATCACAATGTTCCATGACCATGTCATCACAATGCTCCAGAATTCTTGGCATCACAATGTTCCATGACCATTTCATCACAATGCTCCATGGCCCTTGTCATCACAATGCTCCAGAATTCTTGTCATCACAATGTTCCATGACCGTGTCATCACAATGCTCCATGGCCCTTGTCATCACAATGCTCCAGATTTCTTGTCATCACAATGTTCCATGACCATATCATCACAATGCTCCATGGCCCTTGTCATCACAATGCTCCAGAATTCTTTTCATCACAATGTTCCATGACCGTGTCATCACAATGCTCCATGGCCCTTGTCATCACAATGCTCCAGAATTCTTGTCATCACAATGTTCCATGACCGTGTCATCACAATGCTGCATGGCCCTTGTCATCACAATGCTCCAGCATTCTTGTCATCACAATGTTCCATGACTGTGTCATCACAATTCTCCATGGCCCTGGTCATCACAATGCTTCAGATTGCTTGTCATCACAAAGTTCCATGACTGTGTCATCACAATGCACCATGGCCCTTGTCATCACAATGCTCCAGAATTCTTGTCATCACAATGTTCCATGACCGTGTCATCACAATGCTCCATGGCCCTTTTCATCCCAATGCTCCAGAATTCTTGTCATCACAATGTTCCATGACCGTGTCATCACAATGCTCCATGGCCCTTGTCATAACATTTCTCCAGTATTCTTGTCATCACAATGTTCCATGACCGTGTCATCACAATGCTCCAGAATTCTTGGCATCACAATATTCCATGACCATTTCATCACAATGCTCCATGGCCCTTGTCATCACAATGCTCCAGAATTCTTGTCATCACAATGTTCCATGACCGTGTCATCACAATGCTCCATGGCCCTTGTCATCACAATGCTCCAGAATTCTTGTCATCACAATGTTCCATGACCGTGTCATCACAATGCTCCATGGCCCTTTTCATCCCAATGCTCCAGAATTCTTGTCATCACAATGTTCCATGACCGTGTCATCACAATGCTCCATGGCCCTTGTCATCACAATGCTCCAGATTTCTTGTCATCACAAAGCTCCATAATTCTTGTCATCAAAATGTTCCATGACCGTGTCATCACAATGCTCCAGAATACTTGTCATCAAAATGTTCCATGACCGTGTCATCACAATGCTCCAGAATTCTTGTCATCACAATGCCCCATGACCGTGTCATCACAATGCTCCAGAATTCTTGTCATCACAATGCTCCATGGCCCTTGTCATCACAATGCTCCAGATTTCTTGTCATCACAAAGCTCCATAATTCTTGTCATCAAAATGTTCCATGACCGTGTCATCACAATGCTCCAGAATACTTGTCATCAAAATGTTCCATGACCGTGTCATCACAATGCTCCAGAATTCTTGTCATCACAATGCTCCATGGCCCTTGTCATCACAATGCTCCATAATCCTTGTCATCAAAATGTTCCATGACCGTGGCGTCACAATGCTTCAGAATTCTTGTCATCACAATGCTCCATGACCGTGTCATCACAATGCTCCAGAATTCTTGTCATCACAATGCTCCAGAATTCTTGTCATCACTATGTTCCATGACCGTGTCATCACAATGCTCCATGGCCCTGGTCATCACAATGCTCCAGATTGCTTGTCATCACAAAGTTCCATGACCGTGTCATCACAATGCACCATGGCCCTTGTCATCACAATGCTCTAGAATTCTTGTCATCACAATGTTCCATGACCGTGTCATCACAATGCTCCATGGCCCTTGTCATAACATTTCTCCAGTATTCTTGTCATCACAATGTTCCATGACCGTGTCATCACAATGCTCCAAGGCCCTTGTCATCATATTGCTCCAGAATTCTTATTATCACAATGCTCCATGACACTTGTCATCACAATGCTCCATGGCCTTTGTCATCACAATGCTCCAGAATTCTTGTCATCACAATGTTCCATGACCGTGTCATCACAATGCTCCATGGTCCTTGTAAACACAATGCTCGAGAATTCTTGTCATTACAATGTTCCATGACCGTGTCATCACAATGCTCCATGGTCCTTGTAAACACAATGCTCGAGAATTCTTGTCATCACAATGTTCGATGACCATGTCATCACAATGCTCCATGGCCCTTGTCATCACCATGCTCCATAATACTTGTCATCACAATGTTCCATGACCGTGTCATCACAATGCTCGATGGCCCTTGTCATCACAATGCTCCATAATTCTTGTCATCACAATGTTCCATGACCGTGTCATCAGAATGCACCATGGCCCTTTTCATCACAATGCTCCATAATTCTTGTCATCACAATGTTCCATGACCGTGTCATCACAATGCTCCAGAATTCTTGTCATCACAATGTTCCATGACCGTGTCATCACAATGCACCATGGCCCTTTTCATCACAATGCTCCATAATTCTTGTCATCACAATGTTCCATGACCGTGTCATCAAAATGCTCCAGAATTCTTGTCATCACAATGTTCCATGACCAGGTCATCACAATGCTCCATGGCCCTTGTCATCACAATTCTCCAGAATTCTAGTCATCACAATGTTCCATGACCGTGTCACCACAATGCTCCATGGCCTTTGTCATCACAATGCTCCAGAATTCTTGTCATCACAATGTTCCTTGACCGTGTCATCACAATGCTCCATGGCCTTTGTCATCACAATGCTCCAGAATTTTGTCATCACAATGTTCCATGACCGTGTCATCAAAATGCTCCATAATTCTTGTCATCACAATGTTCCATGACCGTGTCATCAGAATGCTCCATAATTCTTGTCATCACAATGTTCCATGACCGTGTCATCACAATGCTAAATGACCCTGGTCATCACAGTTCTCCATGACCTTTGTCATCACAATGCTCTATATAGTTTTTCATGACAATTCTAAATGACCACTTTAATCACTTTGCTTGCTGACCATTTTCATCACATTTCTCTATTGTCATTACAATTCCCCATGACCCCTTTCTTCACAATGTTCCATGATGCCTGTCATCACAATGATCAATGGCTTTTGTTATCACAATGCTCCAGGACAGGTTTCATCACAATACTCCATCCCCCTTGTCATCACGGTGCACAATGAAACCTCTCATTACAATGCTCCGCGACACTTGTCATCACAATGCTCCATGGCCCTTGTCATCACAATGCTCCAGAATTCTTGTCATCACCATGTTCCATGACCATGTCATCACAATTCTCCATGGCCCTTCTCATCACAATGTTCCAGAATTCTTGTCATCACAATGTTCCATGACCGTGTCATCACAATGCTCCATGGCCCTTGTCATCACAATGCTCCAGAATTCTTGTCATCACAATGTTCCTTGACCGTGTCATCACAATGCTCCATGGCCTTTGTCATCACAATGCTCCAGAATTTTGTCATCACAATGTTCCATGACCGTGTCATCAAAATGCTCCATAATTCTTGTCATCACAATGTTCCATGACCGTGTCATCAGAAAGCTCCATAATTCTTGTCATCACAATGTTCCATGACCGTGTCATCACAATGCTCCATAATTCTTCTCATCACAATGTTCCATGACCGTGTCATCACAATGCTCCATGGCCCTTTTCATCACAATGCTCCAGATTGCTTGTCATCACAAAGTTCCATGACCATGTCATCACAATGCACCATGGCCCTTGTCATCACAATGCTCCATAATTCTTGTCATCACAATGTTCCATGACCGTGTCATTAAAATGCTCCAGAATTCTTTTCATCACAATGTTCCATGACCATGTCATCACAATTCTCCATGGCCCTTGTCATCACAATACTCCAGAATTCTTGTCATCACAATGTTCCATGACCGTGTCATCACAATGCTCCATGGCCCTTGTCATCACAATGCTCCAGAATTCTTGTCATCACAATGTTCCATGACCGTGTCATCACAATGCTCCATGGCCCTTCTCATCACAATGCTCCAGAATTCTTGTCATCACAATGTTCCATGACCGTGTCATCACAATGCTCCATGGCCCTTGTCATAACAATGCTCCAGAATTCTTGTCATCACAATGTTCCATGACCGTGTCATCACAATGCTCCACAATTCTTGTCATCACAATGTTCCATGACCGTGTCATCACAATGCTCCATGGCCCTTTTCATCACAATGCTCCAGATTGCTTGTCATCACAACGTTCCATGACCGTGTCATCACAATGCACCATGGCGTTTGTCATCACCATGCTCCAGAATTCTTGTCATCACAATGTTCCATGACCGTGTCATCACAATGCTCCATGGCCCTTGTCATCACAATGCTCCAGAATTCTTGTCATCACAATGTTCCATGACCGTGTCATCACAATGCGCCATGGCCCTTGTCATCACAATGATCCATAATTCTTGTCATCACAATGTTCCATGACCGTGTCATCACAATGCTCTATATAGTTTTTCATGACAATTCTAAATGACCACTTTAATCACTTTGCTTGCTGACCATTTTCATCACATTTCTCTATTGTCATTACAATTTCCCATGACCCCCTTCTTCACAATGCTCCATGATGCCTATCATCACAATGCTCAATGACTTTTGTTATCACAATGCTCCAGGACCAGTTTCATCACAATACTCCATCCCCCTTCTCATCACGGTGCATAATGAAAAGTTTCATTACAATGCTCCATGACAAATGTCATCACAATGCTCTAGAATTCTTGTCATCACAATGTTCCATGACCATGTCATCACAATTCTCCATGGCCCTTGTCATCATATTGCTCCAGAATTCTTATCATCACAATGCTCCATGACACTTGTCATCACAATGCTCCATGGCCTTTGTCATCACAATGCTCCATGGCCCATGTCATCAGAATTCTCCAGAATTCTTGTCATCACAATGTTCCATGACCGTGTCATCACAATGCTCCATGGCCCTTGTCATCACAATGCTCCAGAATTCTTGTCATCACAATGTTCCATGACCGTGTCATCACAATGCTCCAGAATTCTTGTCATCACAATGCTCCATAATTCTTGTCATCACAATGTTCCATGACCGTGTCACCACAATGCTCCAGAATTCTTGTCATCACAATGTTCCATGACCGTGTCATCACAATGCTCCATGGTCCTTGTCAACACAATGCTCGAGAATTCTTGTCATTACAATGTTCCATGACCGTGTCATCACAATGCTACATGGCCCTTGTCATCACAATGCTCCAGAATTCTTGTCATCACAATGTTCGATGACCATGTCATCACAATGCTCCATGGCCCTTGTCATCACAATGCTCCATAATTCTTGTCATCACAATGTTCCATGACCGTGTCATCACAATGCTCCATGGCCCTTGTCATCACAATGCTCCATAATTCTTGTCATCACAATGTTCCATGACCGTGTCATCACAATGCACCATGGCCTTTATCATCACAATTCTCCAGAATTCTTGTCATCACAATGTTCCATGACCGTGTCATCACAATGCTCCATGGCCCTTGTCATCACAATGCTCCAGAATTCTTGTCATCACAATGTTCCATGACCGTGTCATCACAATGCTCCATGGTCCTTGTCATCACAATGCTCCAGAATTTTGTCATCACAATGTTCCATGACCGTGTCATCAAAATGCTCCATAATTCTTGTCATCACAATGTTCCATGACCGTGTCATCAGAATGCTCCATAATTCTTGTCATAACAATGTTCCATGAGCGTGTCATCACAATGCTCCATAATTCTTGTCATCACAATGTTCCATGACCGTGTCATCACAATGCTAAATGACCCTGGTCATCACAGTTCTCCATGACCTTTGTCATCACAATGCTCTATATAGTTTTTCATGACAATTCTAAATGACCACTTTAATCACTTTTCTTGCTGACCATTTTCATCACATTTTTCTATTGTCATTACAATTCCACATGACCCCTTTCTTCACAATGCTCCATGATGCCTGTCATCACAATGCTCCATGGCCCTTGTCATCACAATGCTCTAGAATTCTTGTCATCACCATGTTCCATGACCATGTCATCACAATTCTCCATGGCCCTTCGCATCACAATGCTCCAGAATTCTTGTCATCACAATGTTCCATGACCGTGTCATCACAATGCTCCATGGCCCTTTTCATCACAATGCTCCAGATTGCTTGTCATCACAACGTTCCATGACCGTGTCATCACAATGCACCATGGCCTTTGTCATCACCATGCTCCAGAATTCTTGTCATCACCATGTTCCATGACCATGTCATCACAATTCTCCATGGCCCTTCGCATCATAATGCTCCAGAATTCTTGTCATCACAATGTTCCATGACCGTGTCATCACAATGCTCCATGGTCCTTGTCAACACAATGCTCGAGAATTCTTGTCATCACAATGTTCCATGACCGTGTCATCACAATGCTCCATGGCCCTTGTCATCACAATGCTCCAGAATTCTTGTCATCACAATGTTCGATGACCATGTCATCACAATGCTCCATGGCCCTTGTCATCACCATGCTCCATAATTCTTGTCATCACAATGTTCCATGACCGTGTCATCACAATGCTCCATGGCCCTTTTCATCACAATGCTCCAGATTGCTTGTCATCACAAAGTTCCATGACCATGTCATCACAATGCACCATGGCCCTTGTCATCACAATGCTCCATAATTCTTGTCATCACAATGTTCCATGACCGTGTCATTAAAATGCTCCAGAATTCTTGTCATCACAATGTTCCATGACCATGTCATCACAATTCTCCATGGCCCTTGTCATCACAATACTCCAGAATTCTTGTCATCACAATGTTCCATGACCGTGTCATCACAATGCTCCATGGCCCTTCTCATCACAATGCTCCAGAATTCTTGTCATCACAATGTTCCATAACCGTGTCATCACAATGCTCCATGGCCCTTGTCATCACAATGCTCCAGAATTCTTGTCATCACAATGTTCCATGACCGTGTCATCACAATGCTCCACAATTCTTGTCATCACAATGTTCCATGACCGTGTCATCACAATGCTCCATGGCCCTTTTCATCACAATGCTCCAGATTGCTTGTCATCACAACGTTCCATGACCGTGTCATCACAATGCACCATGGCGTTTGTCATCACCATGCTCCAGAATTCTTGTCATCACAATGTTCCATGACCGTGTCATCACAATGCTCCAGAATTCTTGTCATCACAATGTTCCATGACCGTGTCATCACAATGCGCCATGGCCCTTGTCATCACAATGCTCCATAATTCTTGTCATCACAATGTTCCATGACCGTGTCATCACAATGCTCTATATAGTTTTTCATGACAATTCTAAATGACCACTTTAATCACTTTGCTTGCTGACCATTTTCATCACATTTCTCTATTGTCATTACAATTTCCCATGACCCCCTTCTTCACAATGCTCCATGATGCCTATCATCATAATGCTCAATGGCTTTTGTTATCACAATGCTACAGGACCAGTTTCATCACAATACTCCATCCCCCTTCTCATCACGGTGCATAATGAAAAGTTTCATTACAATGCTCCATGACAAATGTCATCACAATGCTCTAGAATTCTTGTCATCACAATGTTCCATGACCATGTCATCACAATTCTCCATGGCCCTTGTCATCATATTGCTCCAGAATTCGTATCATCACAATGCTCCATGACACTTGTCATCACAATGCTCCATGGCCTTTGTCATCACAATGCTCCAGAATTCTTGTCATCACAATGTTCCATGACCGTGTCATCACAATGCTCCATGGCCCATGTCATCACAATTCTCCAGAATTCTTGTCATCACAATGTTCCATGACCGTGTCATCACAATGCTCCATGGCCCTTGTCATCACAATGCTCCAGAATTCTTGTCATCACAATGTTCCTTGACCGTGTCATCACAATGCTCCAGAATTCTTGTCATCACAATGCTCCATAATTCTTGTCATCACAATGTTCCATGACCGTGTCACCACAATGCTCCAGAATTCTTGTCATCACAATGTTCCATGACCGTGTCATCACAATGCTCCATGGTTCTTGTCAACACAATGCTCGAGAATTCTTGTCATTACAATGTTCCATGACCGTGTCATCACAATGCTACATGGCCCTTGTCATCACAATGCTCCAGAATTCTTGTCATCACAATGTTCGATGACCATGTCATCACAATGCTCCATGGCCCTTGTCATCACAATGCTCCATAATTCTTGTCATCACAATGTTCCATGTCCGTGTCATCACAATGCTCCATGGCCCTTGTCATCACAATGCTCCATAATTCTTGTCATCACAATGTTCCATGACCGTGTCATCACAATGCACCATGGCCTTTGTCATCACAATTCTCCAGAATTCTTGTCATCACAATGTTCCATGACCGTGTCATCACAATGCTCCATGGCCCTTGTCATCACAATGCTCCAGAATTCTTGTCATCACAATGTTCCATGACCGTGTCATCACAATGCTCCATGGCCCTTGTCATCACAATGCTCCAGAATTATGTCATCACAATGTTCCATGACCGTGTCATCAAAATGCTCCATAATTCTTGTCATCACAATGTTCCATGACCGTGTCATCAGAATGCTCCATAATTCTTGCCATCACAATGTTCCATGAGCGTGTCATCACAATGCTCCATAATTCTTGTCATCACAATGTTCCATGACCGTGTCATCACAATGCTAAATGACCCTGGTCATCACAGTTCTCCATGACCTTTGTCATCACAATGCTCTATATAGTTTTTCATGACAATTCTAAATGACCACTTTAATCACTTTGCTTGCTGACCATTTTCATCACATTTTTCTATTGTCATTACAATTCCACATGACCCCTTTCTTCACAATGCTCCATGATGCCTGTCATCACAATGCTCAATGGCTTTTGTTATCACAATGCTCCACGACCAGTTTCATCACAATACTCCATCCCCCTTGTCATCACTGTGCACAATGAAACCTCTCATTACAATGCTCCGTGACACTTGTCATCACAATGCTCCATGGCCCTTGTCATCACAATGCTCTAGAATTCTTGTCATCACCATGTTCCATGACCATGTCATCACAATTCTCCATGGCCCTTCGCATCACAATGCTCCAGAATTCTTGTCATCACAATGTTCCATGACCGTGTCATCACAATGCTCCATGGCCCTTTTCATCACAATGCTCCAGATTGTTTGTCATCACAACGTTCCATGACCGTGTCATCACAATGCACCATGGCCTTTGTCATCACCATGCTCCAGAATTCTTGTCATCACCATGTTCCATGACCATGTCATCACAATTCTCCATGGCCCTTCGCATCATAATGCTCCAGAATTCTTGTCATCACAATGTTCCATGACCGTGTCATCACAAAGCTCCATGGTCCTTGTCAACACAATGCTCGAGAATTCTTGTCATCACAATGTTCCATGACCGTGTCATCACAATGCTCCATGGCCCTTGTCATCACAATGCTCCAGAATTCTTGTCATCACAATGTTCGATGACCATGTCATCACAATGCTCCATGGCCCTTGTCATCACCATGCTCCATAATTCTTGTCATCACAATGTTCCATGACCGTGTCATCACAATGCTCCATGGCCCTTTTCATCACAATGCTCCAGATTGCTTGTCATCACAAAGTTCCATGACCATGTCATCACAATTCTCCATGGCCCTTGTCATCACAATACTCCAGAATTCTTGTCATCACAATGTTCCATGACCGTGTCATCACAATGCTCCATGGCCCTTGTCATCACAATGCTCCAGAATTCTTGTCATCACAATGTTCCATGACCGTGTCATCACAATGCTCCATGGCCCTTCTCATCACAATGCTCCAGAATTCTTGTCATCACAATGTTCCATGACCGTGTCATCACAATGCTCCATGGCCCTTGTCATCACAATGCTCCAGAATTCTTTCATCACAATGTTCCATGACCGTGTCATCACAATGCTCCACAATACTTGTCATCACAATGTTCCATGACCGTGTCATCACAATGCTCCATGGCCCTTTTCATCACAATGCTCCAGATTGCTTGTCATCACAACGTTCCATGACCGTGTCATCACAATGCACCATGGCGTTTGTCATCACCATGCACTAGAATTCTTGTCATCACAATGTTCCATGACCGTGTCATCACAATGCTCCAGAATTCTTGTCATCACAATGTTCCATGACCGTGTCATCACAATGCGCCATGGCCCTTGTCATCACAATGATCCATAATTCTTGTCATCACAATGTTCCATGACCGTGTCATCACAATGCTCTATATAGTTTTTCATGACAATTCTAAATGACCACTTTAATCACTTTGCTTGCTGACCATTTTCATCACATTTCTCTATTGTCATTACAATTTCCCATGACCCCCTTCTTCACAATGCTCCATGATGCCTATCATCACAATGCTCAATGGCTTTTGTTATCACAATGCTCCAGGACCAGTTTCATCACAATACTCCATCCCCCTTCCCATCACTTTGCATAATGAAAAGTTTCATTACAATGCTCCATGACAAATGTCATCACAATGCTCTAGAATTCTTGTCATCACAATGTTCCATGACCATGTCATCACAATTCTCCATGGCCCTTGTCATCATATTGCTCCAGAATTCGTATCATCACAATGCTCCATGACACTTGTCATCACAATGCTCCATGGCCTTTGTCATCACAATGCTCCAGAATTCTTGTCATCACAATGTTCCATGACCGTGTCATCACAATGCTCCATGGCCCTTGTCATCAACATGCTCCATAATTCTTGTCATCACAATGTTCCATGACCGTGTCATCACAATGCTCCATAATTCTTGTCATCACAATGTTCCATGATCGTGTCATCACAATGCTCCATAATTCTTGTCATCACAATGTTCCATGACCGTGTCATTAAAATGCTCCAGAATTCTTGTCATCACCATGTTCCATGACCATGTCACCACAATGCTCCATGGCCCTTGTCATCACAATGCTCCAGAATTCTTGTCATCACAATGTTCCATGACCGTGTCATCACAATGCTCCATGGCCCATGTCATCACAATGCTCCAGAATTCTTGTCATCACAATGTTCCATGACCGTGTCTTCACAATGCTCCATGGCCCTTGTCATCACAATGCTCCAGAATTCTTGTCATCACAATGTTCCATGACCGTGTCATCACAATGCTCCATAATTCTTGTCATCACAATATTCCATGACCGTTTCATCACAATGCTCCATAATTCTTGTCATCACAATGTTCCATGACCGTGTCACCACAATGCTCCACAATTCTTGTCATCACAATGTTCCATGACTGTGTCATCACAATGCTCCATGGCCCTTGTCATCACAATGCTCCAGAATTCTTGTCATCACAATGTTCCATGACCGTGTCATCACAATGCTCCATGGTCCTTGTCAACACAATGCTCGAGAATTCTTGTCATCACAATGTTCCATGACCGTGTCATCACAATGCTCCATGGCCCTTGTCATCACAATGCTCCAGAATTCTTCTCATCACAATGTTCGATGACCATGTCATCACAATGCTCCATGGCCCTTGTCATCACCATGCTCCATAATTCTTGTCATCACAATGTTCCATGACCGTGTCATCACAATGCTCCATAATTCTTGTCATCACAATGTTCCATGATCGTGTCATCACAATGCTCCATAATTCTTGTCATCACAATGTTCCATGACCGTGTCACCACAATGCTCCATGGCCCTTGTCATCACAATGCTCCAGAATTCTTGTCATCACAATGTTCCATGACCGTGTCATCACAATGCTCCATGGCCCATGTCATCACAATGCTCCAGAATTCTTGTCATCACAATGTTCCATGACCGTGTCATCACAATGCTCCATGGCCCTTGTCATCACAATGCTCCAGAATTCTTGTCATCACAATGTTCCATGACCGTGTCATCACAATGCTCCATAATTCTTGTCATCACAATGTTCCATGACCGTTTCATCACAATGCTCCATAATTCTTGTCATCACAATGTTCCATGACCGTGTCACCACAATGCTCCACAATTCTTGTCATCACAATGTTCCATGACCGTGTCACCACAATGCTCCATGGCCCTTGTCATCACAATGCTCCAGAATTCTTGTCATCACAATGTTCCATGACCGTGTCATCACAATGCTCCATGGCCCATGTCATCACAATGTTCCAGAATTCTTGTCATCACAATGTTCCATGACCGTGTCATCACAATGCTCCATGGCCCATGTCATCACAATGCTCCAGAATTCTTGTCATCACAATGTTCCATGACCGTGTCATCACAATGCTCCATGGCCCTTGTCATCAAAATGCTCCAGAATTCTTGTCATCACAATGATCCTTGACCGTGTCATCACAATGCTCCAGAATTCTTGTCATCACCATGCTCCATAATTCTTGTCATCACAATGTTCCATGACCGTGTCATCACAATGCTCCATGGCCCTTTTCATCACAATGCTCCAGATTGCTTGTCATCACAAAGTTCCATGACCATGTCATCACAATTCTCCATGGCCCTTGTCATCACAATACTCCAGAATTCTTGTCATCACAATGTTCCATGACCGTGTCATCACAATGCTCCATGGCCCTTGTCATCACAATGCTCCAGAATTCTTGTCATCACAATGTTCCATGACCGTGTCATCACAATGCTCCATGGCCCTTCTCATCACAATGCTCCAGAATTCTTGTCATCACAATGTTCCATGACCGTGTCATCACAATGCTCCATGGCCCTTGTCATCACAATGCTCCAGAATTCTTTCATCACAATGTTCCATGACCGTGTCATCACAATGCTCCACAATACTTGTCATCACAATGTTCCATGACCGTGTCATCACAATGCTCCATGGCCCTTTTCATCACAATGCTCCAGATTGCTTGTCATCACAACGTTCCATGACCGTGTCATCACAATGCACCATGGCGTTTGTCATCACCATGCACTAGAATTCTTGTCATCACAATGTTCCATGACCGTGTCATCACAATGCTCCAGAATTCTTGTCATCACAATGTTCCATGACCGTGTCATCACAATGCGCCATGGCCCTTGTCATCACAATGATCCATAATTCTTGTCATCACAATGTTCCATGACCGTGTCATCACAATGCTCTATATAGTTTTTCATGACAATTCTAAATGACCACTTTAATCACTTTGCTTGCTGACCATTTTCATCACATTTCTCTATTGTCATTACAATTTCCCATGACCCCCTTCTTCACAATGCTCCATGATGCCTATCATCACAATGCTCAATGGCTTTTGTTATCACAATGCTCCAGGACCAGTTTCATCACAATACTCCATCCCCCTTCCCATCACTTTGCATAATGAAAAGTTTCATTACAATGCTCCATGACAAATGTCATCACAATGCTCTAGAATTCTTGTCATCACAATGTTCCATGACCATGTCATCACAATTCTCCATGGCCCTTGTCATCATATTGCTCCAGAATTCGTATCATCACAATGCTCCATGACACTTGTCATCACAATGCTCCATGGCCTTTGTCATCACAATGCTCCAGAATTCTTGTCATCACAATGTTCCATGACCGTGTCATCACAATGCTCCATGGCCCTTGTCATCAACATGCTCCATAATTCTTGTCATCACAATGTTCCATGACCGTGTCATCACAATGCTCCATAATTCTTGTCATCACAATGTTCCATGATCGTGTCATCACAATGCTCCATAATTCTTGTCATCACAATGTTCCATGACCGTGTCATTAAAATGCTCCAGAATTCTTGTCATCACCATGTTCCATGACCATGTCACCACAATGCTCCATGGCCCTTGTCATCACAATGCTCCAGAATTCTTGTCATCACAATGTTCCATGACCGTGTCATCACAATGCTCCATGGCCCATGTCATCACAATGCTCCAGAATTCTTGTCATCACAATGTTCCATGACCGTGTCTTCACAATGCTCCATGGCCCTTGTCATCACAATGCTCCAGAATTCTTGTCATCACAATGTTCCATGACCGTGTCATCACAATGCTCCATAATTCTTGTCATCACAATATTCCATGACCGTTTCATCACAATGCTCCATAATTCTTGTCATCACAATGTTCCATGACCGTGTCACCACAATGCTCCACAATTCTTGTCATCACAATGTTCCATGACTGTGTCATCACAATGCTCCATGGCCCTTGTCATCACAATGCTCCAGAATTCTTGTCATCACAATGTTCCATGACCGTGTCATCACAATGCTCCATGGTCCTTGTCAACACAATGCTCGAGAATTCTTGTCATCACAATGTTCCATGACCGTGTCATCACAATGCTCCATGGCCCTTGTCATCACAATGCTCCAGAATTCTTCTCATCACAATGTTCGATGACCATGTCATCACAATGCTCCATGGCCCTTGTCATCACCATGCTCCATAATTCTTGTCATCACAATGTTCCATGACCGTGTCATCACAATGCTCCATAATTCTTGTCATCACAATGTTCCATGATCGTGTCATCACAATGCTCCATAATTCTTGTCATCACAATGTTCCATGACCGTGTCACCACAATGCTCCATGGCCCTTGTCATCACAATGCTCCAGAATTCTTGTCATCACAATGTTCCATGACCGTGTCATCACAATGCTCCATGGCCCATGTCATCACAATGCTCCAGAATTCTTGTCATCACAATGTTCCATGACCGTGTCATCACAATGCTCCATGGCCCTTGTCATCACAATGCTCCAGAATTCTTGTCATCACAATGTTCCATGACCGTGTCATCACAATGCTCCATAATTCTTGTCATCACAATGTTCCATGACCGTTTCATCACAATGCTCCATAATTCTTGTCATCACAATGTTCCATGACCGTGTCACCACAATGCTCCACAATTCTTGTCATCACAATGTTCCATGACCGTGTCACCACAATGCTCCATGGCCCTTGTCATCACAATGCTCCAGAATTCTTGTCATCACAATGTTCCATGACCGTGTCATCACAATGCTCCATGGCCCATGTCATCACAATGTTCCAGAATTCTTGTCATCACAATGTTCCATGACCGTGTCATCACAATGCTCCATGGCCCATGTCATCACAATGCTCCAGAATTCTTGTCATCACAATGTTCCATGACCGTGTCATCACAATGCTCCATGGCCCTTGTCATCAAAATGCTCCAGAATTCTTGTCATCACAATGATCCTTGACCGTGTCATCACAATGCTCCAGAATTCTTGTCATCACAATGCTCCATAATTCTTGTCATCACAATGTTCCATGACCGTGTCACCACAATGCTCCAGAATTCTTGTCATCACAATGTTCCATGACCGTGTCATCACAATGCTCCATGGTTCTTGTCAACACAATGCTCGAGAATTCTTTTCATTACAATGTTCCATGACCGTGTCATCACAATGCTACATGGCCCTTGTCATCACAATGCTCCAGAATTCTTGTCATCACAATGTTCGATGACCATGTCATCACAATGCTCCATGGCCCTTGTCATCACAATGCTCCATAATTCTTGTCATCACAATGTTCCATGTCCGTGTCATCACAATGCTCCATGGCCCTTGTCATCACAATGCTCCATAATTCTTGTCATCACAATGTTCCATGACCGTGTCATCACAATGCACCATGGCCTTTGTCATCACAATTCTCCAGAATTCTTGTCATCACAATGTTCCATGACCGTGTCATCACAATGCTCCATGGCCCTTGTCATCACAATGCTCCAGAATTCTTGTCATCAAAATGTTCCATGACCGTGTCATCACAATGCTCCATGGCCCTTGTCATCACAATGCTCCAGAATTTTGTCATCACAATGTTCCATGACCGTGTCATCAAAATGCTCCATAATTCTTGTCATCACAATGTTCCATGACCGTGTCATCAGAATGCTCCATAATTCTTGCCATCACAATGTTCCATGAGCGTGTCATCACAATGTTCCATAATTCTTGTCATCACAATGTTCCATGACCGTGTCATCACAATGCTAAATGACCCTGGTCATCACAGTTCTCCATGACCTTTGTCATCACAATGCTCTATATAGTTTTTCATGACAATTCTAAATGACCACTTTAATCACTTTGCTTGCTGACCATTTTCATCACATTTTTCTATTGTCATTACAATTCCACATGACCCCTTTCTTCACAATGCTCCATGATGCCTGTCATCACAATGCTCAATGGCTTTTGTTATCACAATGCTCCACGACCAGTTTCATCACAATACTCCATCCCCCTTGTCATCACGGTGCACAATGAAACCTCTCATTACAATGCTCCGTGACACTTGTCATCACAATGCTCCATGGCCCTTGTCATCACAATGCTCTAGAATTCTTGTCATCACCATGTTCCATGACCGTGTCATCACAATGCTCCATGGCCCTTTTCATCACAATGCTCCAGATTGTTTGTCATCACAACGTTCCATGACCGTGTCATCACAATGCACCATGGCCTTTGTCATCACCATGCTCCAGAATTCTTGTCATCACCATGTTCCATGACCATGTCATCACAATTCTCCATGGCCCTTCGCATCATAATGCTCCAGAATTCTTGTCATCACAATGTTCCATGACCGTGTCATCACAAAGCTCCATGGTCCTTGTCAACACAATGCTCGAGAATTCTTGTCATCACAATGTTCCATGACCGTGTCATCACAATGCTCCATGGCCCTTGTCATCACAATGCTCCAGAATTCTTCTCATCACAATGTTCGATGACCATGTCATCACAATGCTCCATGGCCCTTGTCATCAACATGCTCCATAATTCTTGTCATCACAATGTTCCATGACCGTGTCATCACAATGCTCCATAATTCTTGTCATCACAATGTTCCATGATCGTGTCATCACAATGCTCCATAATTCATGTCATCACAATGTTCCATGACCGTGTCATTAAAATGCTCCAGAATTCTTGTCATCACCATGTTCCATGACCATGTCACCACAATGCTCCATGGCCCTTGTCATCACAATGCTCCAGAATTCTTGTCATCACAATGTTCCATGACCGTGTCATCACAATGCTCCATGGCCCATGTCATCACAATGCTCCAGAATTCTTGTCATCACAATGTTCCATGACCGTGTCATCACAATGCTCCATGGCCCTTGTCATCACAATGCTCCAGAATTCTTGTCATCACAATGTTCCATGACCGTGTCATCACAATGCTCCATAATTCTTGTCATCACAATATTCCATGACCGTTTCATCACAATGCTCCATAATTCTTGTCATCACAATGTTCCATGACCGTGTCACCACAATGCTCCACAATTCTTTTCATCACAATGTTCCATGACCGTGTCATCACAATGCTCCATGGCCCTTGTCATCACAATGCTCCAGAATTCTTGTCATCACAATGTTCCATGACCGTGTCATCACAATGCTCCATGGTCCTTGTCAACACAATGCTCGAGAATTCTTGTCATCACAATGTTCCATGACCGTGTCATCACAATGCTCCATGGCCCTTGTCATCACAATGCTCCAGAATTCTTCTCATCACAATGTTCGATGACCATGTCATCACAATGCTCCATGGCCCTTGTCATCACCATGCTCCATAATTCTTGTCATCACAATGTTCCATGACCGTGTCATCACAATGCTCCATAATTCTTGTCATCACAATGTTCCATGACCGTGTCATCACAATGCTCCATAATTCTTGTCATCACAATGTTCCATGATCGTGTCATCACAATGCTCCATAATTCTTGTCATCACAATGTTCCATGACCGTGTCATCACAATGCTCCATGGCCCATGTCATCACAATGCTCCAGAATTTTTGTCATCACAATGTTCCATGACCGTGTCATCACAATGCTCCATGGCCCTTGTCATCACAATGCTCCAGAATTCTTGTCATCACAATGTTCCATGACCGTGTCATCACAATGCTCCATAATTCTTGTCATCACAATGTTCCATGACCGTTTCATCACAATGCTCCATAATTCTTGTCATCACAATGTTCCATGACCGTGTCACCACAATGCTCCACAATTCTTGTCATCACAATGTTCCATGACCGTGTCACCACAATGCTCCATGGCCCTTGTCATCACAATGCTCCAGAATTCTTGTCATCACAATGTTCCATGACCGTGTCATCACAATGCTCCATGGCCCATGTCATCACAATGCTCCAGAATTCTTGTCATCACAATGTTCCATGACCGTGTCATCACAATGCTCCATGGCCCATGTCATCACAATGCTCCAGAATTCTTGTCATCACAATGTTCCATGACCGTGTCATCACAATGCTCCATGGCCCTTGTCATCACAATGCTCCAGAATTCTTGTCATCACAATGTTCCATGACCGTGTCATCACAATGCTCCATAATTCTTGTCATCACAATGTTCCATGACCGTTTCATCACAATGCTCCATAATTCTTGTCATCACAATGTTCCATGACCGTGTCACCACAATGCTCCAAAATTCTTGTCATCACAATGTTCCATGACCGTGTCATCACAATGCTCCATGGCCCTTGTCATCACAATGCTCCAGAATTCTTGTCATCACAATGTTCCATGACCGTGTCATCACAATGCTCCATGGTCCTTGTCAACACAATGCTCGAGAATTCTTGTCATCACAATGTTCCATGACCGTGTCATCACAATGCTCCATGGCCCTTGTCATCACAATGCTCCAGAATTCTTCTCATCACAATGTTCGATGACCATGTCATCACAATGCTCCATGGCCCTTGTCATCACCATGCTCCATAATTCTTGTCATCACAATGTTCCATGACCGTGTCATCACAATGCTCCATAATTCTTGTCATCACAATGTTCCATGATCGTGTCATCACAATGCTCCATAATTCTTGTCATCACAATGTTCCATGACCGTGTCACCACAATGCTCCATGGCCCTTGTCATCACAATGCTCCAGAATTCTTGTCATCACAATGTTCCATGACCGTGTCATCACAATGCTCCATGGCCCATGTCATCACAATGCTCCAGAATTCTTGTCATCACAATATTCCATGACCGTGTCATCACAATGCTCCATGGCCCTTGTCATCACAATGCTCCAGAATTCTTGTCATCACAATGTTCCATGACCGTGTCATCACAATGCTCCATGGTCCTTGTCAACACAATGCTCGAGAATTCTTGTCATCACAATGTTCCATGACCGTGTCATCACAATGCTCCATGGCCCTTGTCATCACAATGCTCCAGAATACTTCTCATCACAATGTTCCATGACCGTGTCATCACAATGCTCCATGGCCCTTGTCATCACCATGCTCCATAATTCTTGTCATCACAATGTTCCATGACCGTGTCATCACAATGCTCCATAATTCTTGTCATCACAATGTTCCATGATCGTGTCATCACAATGCTCCATAATTCTTGTCATCACAATGTTCCATGACCGTGTCACCACAATGCTCCATGGCCCTTGTCATCACAATGCTCCAGAATTCTTGTCATCACAATGTTCCATGACCGTGTCATCACAATGCTCCATGGCCCATGTCATCACAATGCTCCAGAATTCTTGTCATCACAATGTTCCATGACCGTGTCATCACAATGCTCCATGGCCCTTGTCATCACAATGCTCCAGAATTCTTGTCATCACAATGTTCCATGACCGTGTCATCACAATGCTCCATAATTCTTGTCATCACAATGTTCCATGACCGTTTCATCACAATGCTCCATAATTCTTGTCATCACAATGTTCCATGACCGTGTCACCACAATGCTCCACAATTCTTGTCATCACAATGTTCCATGACCGTGTCATCACAATGCTACATGACACTGGTCATCACAGTTCTCCATGACCTTTGCCATCACAATGCTCTATATAGTTTTTCATGACAATTCTAAATGACCACTTTAATCAATTTGCTTGCTGACCATTTTCATCACATTTCTCTATTGTCATTACAATTCCCCATGACCCCTTTCTTCACAATGCGCCATGATGCCTGTCATCACAATGCTCAATGGCTTTTGTTATCACAATGCTCCAGGACCAGTTTCATCACAATACTCCATCCCCCTTGTCATCACGGTGCACAATGAAACCTCTCATTACAATGCTTCGTGACACTTGCCATCACAATGCTCCATGGCCCTTGTCATCACAATGCTCCAGAATTCTTGTCATCACCATGTTCCATGACCATGTCATCACAAATCTCCATGGCCCTTCACATCACAATGCTTCAGAATTCTTGTCATCACAATGTTCCATGACCGTGTCATCACAATGCTCCATGGCCCTTTTCATCACAATGCTCCAGATTGCTTGTGATCACAAAGTTCCATGACCGTGTCATCACAATGCACCATGGCCTTTGTCATCACCATGCTCCAGAATTCTTCTCATCACAATGTTCCATGACCGTGTCATCACAATGCTCCATGGCACTTGTCATCACAATGCTCCAGAATTCTTCTCACCACAATGTTCCATGACCGTGTCATCACAATGCTCCATGGCCCTTTTCATCACAATGCTCCAGAATTCTTGTCATCACCATGTTCCATGACTGTGTCATCACAATGCTCCACGGCCCTTGTCATCACAATGCTCCATAATTCTTGTCATCACAATGTTCCATGACCGTGTCATCACAATGCTCCATGGCCCATGTCATCACAATTCTCCAGAATTCTTGTCATCACAATGTTCCATGACCGTGTCATCACAATGCTCCATGGCCCTTGTCATCACAATGCTCCATAATTCTTGTCATCACAATGTTCCATGACCGTGTCATTAAAATGCTCCAGAATTCTTGTCATCACAATGTTCCATGACCATGTCATCACAATTCTCCATGGCCCTTGTCATCACAATTCTCCAGAATTCTTGTCATCACAATGTTCCATGACCGTGTCATCACAATGCTCCATGGCCCTTGTCATCACAATGCTCCAGATTTCTTGTCATCACAATGTTCCATGACCGTGTCATCACAATGCGCCATGGCCCTTGTCATCACAATGCTCCATAATTCTTGTCATCACAATGTTCCATGACCGTGTCATCACAATGCTCTATATAGTTTTTCATGACAATTCTAAATGACCACTTTAATCACTTTGCTTGCTGACCATTTTCATCACATTTCTCTATTGTCATTACAATTTCCCATTACCCCCTTCTTCACAATGCTCCATGATGCCTATCATCACAATGCTCAATGGCTTTTGTTATCACAATGCTCCAGGACCAGTTTCATCACAATACTCCATCCCCCTTCTCATCACGGTGCATAATGAAAAGTTTCATTACAATGCTCCATGACAAATGTCATCACAATGCTCTAGAATTCTTGTCATCACAATGTTCCATGACCATGTCATCACAATTTTCCATGGCCCTTGTCATCATATTGCTCCAGAATTCTTATCAACACAATGCTCCATGACACTTGTCATCACAATGCTCCATGGCCTTTGTCATCACAATGCTCCAGAATTCTTGTCATCACAATGTTCCATGACCGTGTCATCACAATGCTCCATGGCCCATGTCATCACAATTCTCCAGAATTCTTGTCATCACAATGTTCCATGACCGTGTCATCACAATGCTCCATGGCCCTTGTCATCACAATGCTCCAGAATTCTTGTCATCACAATGTTCCATGACCGTGTCATCACAATGCTCCAGAATTCTTGTCATCACAATGCTCCATAATTCTTGTCATCACAATGTTCCATGACCGTGTCACCACAATGCTCCAGAATTCTTGTCATCACAATGTTCCATGACCGTGTCATCACAATGCTCCATGGTCCTTGTCAAAACAATGCTCGAGAATTCTTGTCATTACAATGTTCCATGACCGTGTCATCACAATGCTCCATGGCCCTTGTCATCACAATGCTCCAGAATTCTTGTCATCACAATGTTCGATGACCAAGTCATCACAATGCTCCATGGCCCTTGTCATCACAATGCTCCATAATTCTTGTCATCACAATGTTCCATGACCGTGTCATCACAATGCTCCATGGCCCTTGTCATCACAATGCTCCATAATTCTTGTCATCACAATGTTCCATGACCGTGTCAACACAATGCTCCACAATTCTTGTCATCACAATGTTCCATGACCGTGTCATCACAATGCTACATGACACTGGTCATCACAGTTCTCCATGACCTTTGCCATCACAATGCTCTATATAGTTTTTCATGACAATTCTAAATGACCACTTTAATCAATTTGCTTGCTGACCATTTTCATCACATTTCTCTATTGTCATTACAATTCCCCATGACCCCTTTCTTCACAATGCGCCATGATGCCTGTCATCACAATGCTCAATGGCTTTTGTTATCACAATGCTCCAGGACCAGTTTCATCACAATACTCCATCCCCCTTGTCATCACGGTGCACAATGAAACCTCTCATTACAATGCTTCGTGACACTTGCCATCACAATGCTCCATGGCCCTTGTCATCACAATGCTCCAGAATTCTTGTCATCACCATGTTCCATGACCATGTCATCACAAATCTCCATGGCCCTTCACATCACAATGCTCCAGAATTCTTGTCATCACAATGTTCCATGACCGTGTCATCACAATGCTCCATGGCCCTTTTCATCACAATGCTCCAGATTGCTTGTGATCACAAAGTTCCATGACCGTGTCATCACAATGCACCATGGCCTTTGTCATCACCATGCTCCAGAATTCTTGTCATCACAATGTTCCATGACCGTGTCATCACAATGCTCCATGGCCCTTGTCATCACAATGCTCCAGAATTCTTGTCACCACAATGTTCCATGACCGTGTCATCACAATGCTCCATGGCCCTCTTCATCACAATGCTCCAGAATTCTTGTCATCACCATGTTCCATGACCGTGTCATCACAATGCTCCATGGCCCTTGTCATCACAATGCTCCAGAATCCTTGTCATCACAATGTTCCATGACCGTGTCATCACAATGCTCCATGGCCCATGTCATCACAATTCTCCAGAATTCTTGTCATCACAATGTTCCATGACCGTGTCATCACAATGCTCCATGGCCCTTGTCATCACAATGCTCCATAATTCTTGTCATCACAAAGTTCCATGACCGTGTCATTAAAATGCTCCAGAATTCTTGTCATCACAATGTTCCATGACCATGTCATCACAATTCTCCATGGCCCTTGTCATCACAATTCTCCAGAATTCTTGTCAACACAATGTTCCATGACCGTGTCATCACAATGCTCCATGGCCCTTGTCATCACAATGCTCCAGAATTCTTGTCATCACAATGTTCCATGACCGTGTCATCACAATGCTCCATGGCCCTTGTCATCACAATGCTCCAGAATTCTTGTCATCACAATGTTCCATGACCGTGTCATCACAATGCTCCATGGCCCTTGTCATCACAATGCTCCAGAATTCTTGTCATCACAATGTTCCATGACCGTGTCATCACAATGCTCCATAATTCTTGTCATCACAATGTTCCATGACCGTGTCATCACAATGCTCCATAATTCTTGTCATCACAATGTTCCATGACCGTGTCATCACAATGCTCCACAATTCTTGTCATCACAATGTTCCATGACCGTGTCATCACAATGCGCCATGGCCCTTGTCATCACAATGCTCCATAATTCTTGTCATCACAATGTTCCATGACCGTGTCATCACAATGCTCTATATAGTTTTTCATGACAATTCTAAATGACCACTTTAATCACTTTGCTTGCTGACCATTTTCATCACATTTCTCTATTGTCATTACAATTTCCCATGACCCCCTTCTTCACAATGCTCCATGATGCCTATCATCACAATGCTCAATGGCTTTTGTTATCACAATGCTCCAGGACCAGTTTCATCACAATACTCCATCCCCCTTCTCATCACGGTGCATAATGAAAAGATTCATTACAATGCTCCATGACAAATGTCATCACAATGCTCTAGAATTCTTGTCATCACAATGTTCCATGACCATGTCATCACAATTATCCATGGCCCTTGTCATCATATTGCTCCAGAATTCTTATCAACACAATCCTCCATGACACTTGTCATCACAATGCTCCATGGCCTTTGTCATCACAATGCTACAGAATTCTTGTCATCACAATGTTCCATGACCGTGTCATCACAATGCTCCATGGCCCATGTCATCACAATTCTCCAGAATTCTTGTCATCACAATGTTCCATGACCGTGTCATCACAATGCTCCATGGCCCTTGTCATCACAATGCTCCAGAATTCTTGTCATCACAATGTTCCATGACCGTGTCACCACAATGCTCCAGAATACTTGTCATCAAAATGTTCCATGACCGTGTCATCACAATGCTCCATGGTCCTTGTCAACACAATGCTCGAGAATTCTTGTCATTACAATGTTCCATGACCGTGTCATCACAATGCTCCATGGCCCTTTTCATCACAATGCTCCAGATTGCTTATCATCACAACGTTCCATGACCGTGTCATCACAATGCACCATGGCATTTGTCATCACCATGCTCCAGAATTCTTGTCATCACCATGTTCCATGACCATGTCATCACAATTCTCCATGGCCCTTCGCATCATAATGCTCCAGAATTCTTGTCATCACAATGTTCCATGACCGTGTCATCACAATGCTCCATGGTCCTTGTCAACACAATGCTCGAGAATTCTTGTCATCACAATGTTCCATGACCGTGTCATCACAATGCTCCATGGCCCTTGTCATCACAATGCTCCAGAATTCTTGTAATCACAATGTTCCATGACCGTGTCATCACAATGCTCCATGGCCCTTGTCATCACCATGCTCCATAATTCTTGTCATCACAATGTTCCATGACCGTGTCATCACAATGCTCCATAATTCTTGTCATCACAATGTTCCATGACCGTGTCATCACAATGCTCCATGGCCCATGTCATCACAATTCTCCAGAATTCTTGTCATCACAATGTTCCATGACCGTGTCATCACAATGCTCCATGGCCCTTGTCATCACAATGCTCCAGAATTCTTGTCATCACAATGTTCCATGACCGTGTCATCACAATGCTCCATGGCCCATGTCATCACAATTCTCCAGAATTCTTGTCATCACAATGTTCCATGACCGTGTCATCACAATGCTCCATAATTCTTGTCATCACAATGTTCCATGACCGTGTCATCACCATGCTCCAGAATTCTTGTCATCACAATGTTCCATGACCGTGTCATCACAATGCTCCATGGCCCTTGTCATCACAATGCTCCAGAATTCTTGTCATCACAATGTTCCATGACCGTGTCATCACAATGCTCCATAATTCTTGTCATCACAATGTTCCATGACCGTTTCATCACAATGCTCCATAATTCTTGTCATCACAATGTTCCATGACCGTGTCACCACAATGCTCCACAATTCTTGTCATCACAATGTTCCATGACCGTGTCATCACAATGCTACATGATACTGGTCATCACAGTTCTCCATGACCTTTGCCATCACAATGCTCTATATAGTTTTTCATGACAATTCTAAATGACCACTTTAATCAATTTGCTTGCTGACCATTTTCATCACATTTCTCTATTGTCATTACAATTCCCCATGACCCCTTTCTTCACAATGCGCCATGATGCCTGTCATCACAATGCTCAATGGCTTTTGTTATCACAATGCTCCAGGACAAGATTCATCACAATACTCCATCCACCTTGTCATCACGGTGCACAATGAAACCTCTCATTACAATGCTCCGTGACACTTGTCATCACAATTCTCCATGGCCCTTGTCATCACAATGCTCCAGAATTCTTGTCATCACCATGTTCCATGACCATGTCATCACAATTCTCCATGGCCCTTCACATCACAATGCTCCAGAATTCTTGTCATCACAATGTTCCATGACCGTGTCATCACAATGCTCCATGGCCCTTTTCATCACAATGCTCCAGATTGCTTGTGATCACAAAGTTCCATGACCGTGTCATCACAATGCACCATGGCCTTTGTCATCACCATGCTCCAGAATTCTTGTCATCACAATGTTCCATGACCATGTCATCACAATGCTCCATGGCCCTTGTCATCACAATGCTCCAGAATTCTTGTCACCACAATGTTCCATGACCGTGTCATCACAATGCTCCATGGCCCTTTTCATCACAATGCTCCAGAATTCTTGTCATCACCATGTTCCATGACCGTGTCATCACAATGCTCCATGGCCCTTGTCATCACAATGCTCCAGAATACTTGTCATCACAATGTTCCATGACCGTGTCATCACAATGCTCCATGGCCCTTGTCATCACAATGCTCCAGATTGCTTGTCATCACAATGTTCCATGACCGTGTCTTCACAATGCACCATGGCCCTTGTCATCACAATGCTCCATAATTCTTGTCATCACAATGTTCCATGACCGTGTCATTATAATGCTCCAGAATTCTTGTCATCACAATGTTCCATGACCATGTCATCACAATGCTCCATGGCCCTTGTCATCACAATTCTCCAGAATTCTTGTCATCACAACGTTCCATGACCGTGTCATCACAATGCACCATGGCATTTGTCATCACCATGCTCCAGAATTCTTGTCATCACCATGTTCCATGACCATGTCATCACAATTCTCCATGGCCCTTCGCATCATAATGCTCCAGAATTCTTGTCATCACAATGTTCCATGACCGTGTCATCACAATGCTCCATGGTCCTTGTCAACACAATGCTCGAGAATTCTTGTCATCACAATGTTCCATGACCGTGTCATCACAATGCTCCATGGCCCTTGTCATCACAATGCTCCAGAATTCTTGTCATCACAATGTTCCATGACCGTGTCATCACAATGCTCCATGGCCCTTGTCATCACAATGCTCCAGAATTCTTGTCATCACAATGTTCCATGACCGTGTCATCACAATGCTCCATGGCCCTTGTCATCACAATGCTCCAGAATTCTTGTCATCACAATGTTCCATGACCGTGTCATCACAATGCTCCATAATTCTTGTCATCACAATGTTCCATGACCGTGTCATCACAATGCTCCATAATTCTTGTCATCACAATGTTCCATGACCGTGTCATCACAATGCTCCACAATTCTTGTCATCACAATGTTCCATGACCGTGTCATCACAATGCTCCATGGCCCTTTTCATCACAATGCTCCAGATTGCTTGTCATCACAACGTTCCATGAACGTGTCATCACAATGCACCATGGCGTTTGTCATCACCATGCTCCAGAATTCTTGTCATCACAATGTTCCATGACCGTGTCATCACAATGCTCCATGGCCCTTGTCATCACAATGCTCCAGAATTCTTGTCATCACAATGTTCCATGACCGTGTCATAACAATGCTCCATAATTCTTGTCATCACAATGTTCCATGACCGTTTCATCACAATGCTCCATAATTCTTGTCATCACAATGTTCCATGACCGTGTCACCACAATGCTCCACAATTCTTGTCATCACAATGTTCCATGACCGTGTCATCACAATGCTACATGATACTGGTCATCACAGTTCTCCATGACCTTTGCCATCACAATGCTCTATATAGTTTTTCATGACAATTCTAAATGACCACTTTAATCAATTTGCTTGCTGACCATTTTCATCACATTTCTCTATTGTCATTACAATTCCCCATGACCCCTTTCTTCACAATGCGCCATGATGCCTGTCATCACAATGCTCAATGGCTTTTGTTATCACAATGCTCCAGGACAAGATTCATCACAATACTCCATCCCCCTTGTCATCACGGTGCACAATGAAACCTCTCATTACAATGCTCCGTGACACTTGTCATCACAATTCTCCATGGCCCTTGTCATCACAATGCTCCAGAATTCTTGTCATCACCATGTTCCATGACCATGTCATCACAATTCTCCATGGCCCTTCACATCACAATGCTCCAGAATTCTTGTCATCACAATGTTCCATGACCGTGTCATCACAATGCTCCATGGCCCTTTTCATCACAATGCTCCAGATTGCTTGTGATCACAAAGTTCCATGACCGTGTCATCACAATGCACCATGGCCTTTGTCATCACCATGCTCCAGAATTCTTGTCATCACAATGTTCCATGACCATGTCATCACAATGCTCCATGGCCCTTGTCATCACAATGCTCCAGAATTCTTGTCACCACAATGTTCCATGACCGTGTCATCACAATGCTCCATGGCCCTTTTCATCACAATGCTCCAGAATTCTTGTCATCACCATGTTCCATGACCGTGTCATCACAATGCTCCATGGCCCTTGTCATCACAATGCTCCAGAATTCTTGTCATCACAATGTTCCATGACCGTGTCATCACAATGCTCCATGGCCCTTGTCATCACAATGCTCCAGATTGCTTGTCATCACAATGTTCCATGACCGTGTCTTCACAATGCACCATGGCCCTTGTCATCACAATGCTCCATAATTCTTGTCATCACAATGTTCCATGACCGTGTCATTATAATGCTCCAGAATTCTTGTCATCACAATGTTCCATGACCATGTCATCACAATGCTCCATGGCCCTTGTCATCACAATTCTCCAGAATTCTTGTCATCACAACGTTCCATGACCGTGTCATCACAATGCACCATGGCATTTGTCATCACCATGCTCCAGAATTCTTGTCATCACCATGTTCCATGACCATGTCATCACAATTCTCCATGGCCCTTCGCATCATAATGCTCCAGAATTCTTGTCATCACAATGTTCCATGACCGTGTCATCACAATGCTCCATGGTCCTTGTCAACACAATGCTCGAGAATTCTTGTCATCACAATGTTCCATGACCGTGTCATCACAATGCTCCATGGCCCTTGTCATCACAATGCTCCAGAATTCTTGTCATCACAATGTTCCATGACCGTGTCATCACAATGCTCCATGGCCCTTGTCATCACAATGCTCCAGAATTCTTGTCATCACAATGTTCCATGACCGTGTCATCACAATGCTCCATGGCCCTTGTCATCACAATGCTCCAGAATTCTTGTCATCACAATGTTCCATGACCGTGTCATCACAATGCTCCATAATTCTTGTCATCACAATGTTCCATGACCGTGTCATCACAATGCTCCATAATTCTTGTCATCACAATGTTCCATGACCGTGTCATCACAATGCTCCACAATTCTTGTCATCACAATGTTCCATGACCGTGTCATCACAATGCTCCATGGCCCTTTTCATCACAATGCTCCAGATTGCTTGTCATCACAACGTTCCATGAACGTGTCATCACAATGCACCATGGCGTTTGTCATCACCATGCTCCAGAATTCTTCTCATCACAATGTTCCATGACCGTGTCATCACAATGCTCCATGGCCCTTGTCATCACAATGCTCCAGAATTCTTGTCATCACAATGTTCCATGACCGTGTCATCACAATGCTCCATAATTCTTGTCATCACAATGTTCCATGACCGTGTCATCACAATGCTCCATAATTCTTGTCATCACAATGTTCCATGACCGTGTCACCACAATGCTCCATGGCCCTTGTCATCACAATGCTCCAGAATTCTTGTCATCACAATGTTCCATGACCGTGTCATCACAATGCTCCATGGCCCATGTCATCACAATTCTCCAGAATTCTTGTCATCACAATGTTCCATGACCGTGTCATCACAATGCTCCATGGCCCTTGTCATCACAATGCTCCAGAATTCTTGTCATCACAATGTTCCATGACCGTGTCATCACAATGCTCCATAATTCTTGTCATCACAATGTTCCATGACCGTTTCATCACAATGCTCCATAATTCTTGTCATCACAATGTTCCATGACCGTGTCACCACAATGCTCCACAATTCTTGTCATCACAATGTTCCATGACCGTGTCATCACAATGCTACATGATACTGGTCATCACAGTTCTCCATGACCTTTGCCATCACAATGCTCTATATAGTTTTTCATGACAATTCTAAATGACCACTTTAATCAATTTGCTTGCTGACCATTTTCATCACATTTCTCTATTGTCATTACAATTCCCCATGACCCCTTTCTTCACAATGCGCCATGATGCCTGTCATCACAATGCTCAATGGCTTTTGTTATCACAATGCTCCAGGACAAGATTCATCACAATACTCCATCCCCCTTGTCATCACGGTGCACAATGAAACCTCTCATTACAATCCTCCGTGACACTTGTCATCACAATTCTCCATGGCCCTTGTCATCACAATGCTCCAGAATTCTTGTCATCACCATGTTCCATGACCATGTCATCACAATTCTCCATGGCCCTTCACATCACAATGCTCCAGAATTCTTGTCATCACAATGTTCCATGACCGTGTCATCACAATGCTCCATGGCCCTTTTCATCACAATGCTCCAGATTGCTTGTGATCACAAAGTTCCATGACCGTGTCATCACAATGCTCCATGGCCCTTTTCATCACAATGCTCCAGAATTCTTGTCATCACCATGTTCCATGACCGTGTCATCACAATGCTCCATGGCACTTGTCATCACAATGCTCCAGAATTCTTGTCATCACAATGTTCCATGACCGTGTCATCACAATGCTCCATGGCCCTTGTCATCACAATGCTCCAGATTGCTTGTCATCACAATGTTCCATGACCGTGTCTTCACAATGCACCATGGCCCTTGTCATCACAATGCTCCATAATTCTTGTCATCACAATGTTCCATGACCGTGTCATTATAATGCTCCAGAATTCTTGTCATCACAATGTTCCATGACCATGTCATCACAATGCTCCATGGCCCTTGTCATCACAATTCTCCAGAATTCTTGTCATCACAACGTTCCATGACCGTGTCATCACAATGCACCATGGCATTTGTCATCACCATGCTCCAGAATTCTTGTCATCACCATGTTCCATGACCATGTCATCACAATTCTCCATGGCCCTTCGCATCATAATGCTCCAGAATTCTTGTCATCACAATGTTCCATGACCGTGTCATCACAATGCTCCATGGTCCTTGTCAACACAATGCTCGAGAATTCTTGTCATCACAATGTTCCATGACCGTGTCATCACAATGCTCCATGGCCCTTGTCATCACAATGCTCCAGAATTCTTGTCATCACAATGTTCCATGACCGTGTCATCACAATGCTCCATGGCCCTTGTCATCACAATGCTCCAGAATTTTTGTCATCACAATGTTCCATGACCGTGTCATCACAATGCTCCATGGCCCTTGTCATCACAATGCTCCAGAATTCTTGTCATCACAATGTTCCATGACCGTGTCATCACAATGCTCCATAATTCTTGTCATCACAATGTTCCATGACCGTGTCATCACAATGCTCCATAATTCTTGTCATCACAATGTTCCATGACCGTGTCATCACAATGCTCCACAATTCTTGTCATCACAATGTTCCATGACCGTGTCATCACAATGCTCCATGGCCCTTTTCATCACAATGCTCCAGATTGCTTGTCATCACAACGTTCCATGAACGTGTCATCACAATGCACCATGGCGTTTGTCATCACCATGCTCCAGAATTCTTGTCATCACAATGTTCCATGACCGTGTCATCACAATGCTCCATGGCCCTTGTCATCACAATGCTCCAGAATTCTTGTCATCACAATGTTCCATGACCGTGTCATCACAATGCGCCATGGCCCTTGTCATCACAATGCTCCATAATTCTTGTCATCACAATGTTCCATGACCGTGTCATCACAATGCTCTATATAGTTTTTCATGACAATTCTAAATGACCACTTTAATCACTTTGCTTGCTGACCATTTTCATCACATTTCTCTATTGTCATTACAATTTCCCATGACCCCCTTCTTCATAATGCTCCAAGATGCCTATCATCACAATGCTCAATGCCTTTTGTTATCACAATGCTCCAGGACCAGTTTCATCACAATACTCCATCCCCCTTCTCATCACGGTGCATAATGAAAAGTTTCATTACAATGCTCCATGACAAATGTCATCACAATGCTCTAGAATTCTTGTCATCACAATGTTCCATGACCATGTCATCACAATTTTCCATGGCCCTTGTCATCATATTGCTCCAGAATTCTTATCATCACAATGCGCCATGACACTTGTCATCACAATGCTCCATGGCCTTTGTCATCACAATGCTCCAGAATTCTTGTCATCACAATGTTCCATGACCGTGTCATCACAATGCTCCATGGCCCATGTCATCACAATTCTCCAGAATTCTTGTCATCACAATGTTCCATGACCGTGTCATCACAATGCTCCATGGCCCTGGTCATCACAATGCTCCAGAATTCTTGTCATCACAATGCTCCATAATTCTTGTCATCACAATGTTCCATGACCGTGTCACCACAATGCTCCGGAATTCTTGTCATCACAATGTTCCATGACCGTGTCATCACAATGCTCCATGGTCCTTGTCAACACAATGCTCGAGAATTCTTGTCATCACAATGTTCCATGACCGTGTCATCACAATGCTCCATGGTCCTTGTCAACACAATGCTCGAGAATTCTTTTCATCACAATGTTCCATGACCGTGTCATCACAATGCTCCATGGCCCTTGTCATCACAATGCTCCAGAATTCTTGTCATCACAATGTTCCATGACCGTGTCATCACAATGCTCCATGGCCCTTGTCATCACAATGCTCCAGAATTCTTGTCATCACAATGTTCCATGACCGTGTCATCACAATGCTCCATGGCCCTTGTCATCACAATGCTCCAGAATTCTTGTCATCACAATGTTCCATGACCGTGTCATCACAATGCTCCATAATTCTTGTCATCACAATGTTCCATGACCGTGTCATCACAATGCTCCATAATTCTTGTCATCACAATGTTCCATGACCGTGTCATCACAATGCTCCACAATTCTTGTCATCACAATGTTCCATGACCGTGTCATCACAATGCTCCATGGCCCTTTTCATCACAATGCTCCAGATTGCTTGTCATCACAACGTTCCATGAACGTGTCATCACAATGCACCATGGCGTTTGTCATCACCATGCTCCAGAATTCTTGTCATCACAATGTTCCATGACCGTGTCATCACAATGCTCCATGGCCCTTGTCATCACAATGCTCCACAATTCTTGTCATCACAATGTTCCATGACCGTGTCATCACAATGCTCCATAATTCTTGTCATCACAATGTTCCATGACCGTTTCATCACAATGCTCCATAATTCTTGTCATCACAATGTTCCATGACCGTGTCACCACAATGCTCCACAATTCTTGTCATCACAATGTTCCATGACCGTGTCATCACAATGCTACATGATACTGGTCATCACAGTTCTCCATGACCTTTGCCATCACAATGCTCTATATAGTTTTTCATGACAATTCTAAATGACCACTTTAATCAATTTGCTTGCTGACCATTTTCATCACATTTCTCTATTGTCATTACAATTCCCCATGACCCCTTTCTTCACAATGCGCCATGATGCCTGTCATCACAATGCTCAATGGCTTTTGTTATCACAATGCTCCAGGACAAGATTCATCACAATACTCCATCCCCCTTGTCATCACGGTGCACAATGAAACCTCTCATTACAATGCTCCGTGACACTTGTCATCACAATGCTCCATGGCCCTTGTCATCACAATGCTCCAGAATTCTTGTCATCACCATGTTCCATGACCATGTCATCACAATTCTCCATGGCCCTTCACATCACAATGCTCCAGAATTCTTGTCATCACAATGTTCCATGACCGTGTCATCACAATGCTCCATGGCCCTTTTCATCACAATGCTCCAGATTGCTTGTGATCACAAAGTTCCATGACCGTGTCATCACAATGCACCATGGCCTTTGTCATCACCATGCTCCAGAATTCTTGTCATCACAATGTTCCATGACCATGTCATCACAATGCTCCATGGCCCTTGTCATCACAATGCTCCAGAATTCTTGTCACCACAATGTTCCATGACCGTGTCATCACAATGCTCCATGGCCCTTTTCATCACAATGCTCCAGAATTCTTGTCATCACCATGTTCCATGACCGTGTCATCACAATGCTCCATGGCCCTTGTCATCACAATGCTCCAGAATTCTTGTCATCACAATGTTCCATGACCGTGTCATCACAATGCTCCATGGCCCTTGTCATCACAATGCTCCAGATTGCTTGTCATCACAATGTTCCATGACCGTGTCTTCACAATGCACCATGGCCCTTGTCATCACAATGCTCCATAATTCTTGTCATCACAATGTTCCATGACCGTGTCATTATAATGCTCCAGAATTCTTGTCATCACAATGTTCCATGACCATGTCATCACAATGCTCCATGGCCCTTGTCATCACAATTCTCCAGAATTCTTGTCATCACAACGTTCCATGACCGTGTCATCACAATGCACCATGGCATTTGTCATCACCATGCTCCAGAATTCTTGTCATCACCATGTTCCATGACCATGTCATCACAATTCTCCATGGCCCTTCGCATCATAATGCTCCAGAATTCTTGTCATCACAATGTTCCATGACCGTGTCATCACAATGCTCCATGGTCCTTGTCAACACAATGCTCGAGAATTCTTGTCATCACAATGTTCCATGACCGTGTCATCACAATGCTCCATGGCCCTTGTCATCACAATGCTCCAGAATTCTTGTCATCACAATGTTCCATGACCGTGTCATCACAATGCTCCATGGCCCTTGTCATCACAATGCTCCAGAATTCTTGTCATCACAATGTTCCATGACCGTGTCATCACAATGCTCCATGGCCCTTGTCATCACAATGCTCCAGAATTCTTGTCATCACAATGTTCCATGACCGTGTCATCACAATGCTCCATAATTCTTGTCATCACAATGTTCCATGACCGTGTCATCACAATGCTCCATAATTCTTGTCATCACAATGTTCCATGACCGTGTCATCACAATGCTCCACAATTCTTGTCATCACAATGTTCCATGACCGTGTCATCACAATGCTCCATGGCCCTTTTCATCACAATGCTCCAGATTGCTTGTCATCACAACGTTCCATGAACGTGTCATCACAATGCACCATGGCGTTTGTCATCACCATGCTCCAGAATTCTTGTCATCACAATGTTCCATGACCGTGTCATCACAATGCTCCATGGCCCTTGTCATCACAATGCTCCAGAATTCTTGTCATCACAATGTTCCATGACCGTGTCATCACAATGCTCCATAATTCTTGTCATCACAATGTTCCATGACCGTGTCATCACAATGCTCCATAATTCTTGTCATCACAATGTTCCATGACCGTGTCACCACAATGCTCCATGGCCCTTGTCATCACAATGCTCCAGAATTCTTGTCATCACAATGTTCCATGACCGTGTCATCACAATGCTCCATGGCCCATGTCATCACAATTCTCCAGAATTCTTGTCATCACAATGTTCCATGACCGTGTCATCACAATGCTCCATGGCCCTTGTCATCACAATGCTCCAGAATTCTTTTCATCACAATGTTCCATGACCGTGTCATCACAATGCTCCATAATTCTTGTCATCACAATGTTCCATGACCGTTTCATCACAATGCTCCATAATTCTTGTCATCACAATGTTCCATGACCGTGTCACCACAATGCTCCACAATTCTTGTCATCACAATGTTCCATGACCGTGTCATCACAATGCTACATGATACTGGTCATCACAGTTCTCCATGACCTTTGCCATCACAATGCTCTATACAGTTTTTCATGACAATTCTAAATGACCACTTTAATCAATTTGCTTGCTGACCATTTTCATCACATTTCTCTATTGTCATTACAATTCCCCATGACCCCTTTCTTCACAATGCGCCATGATGCCTGTCATCACAATGCTCAATGGCTTTTGTTATCACAATGCTCCAGGACAAGATTCATCACAATACTCCATCCCCCTTGTCATCACGGTGCACAATGAAACCTCTCATTACAATCCTCCGTGACACTTGTCATCACAATTCTCCATGGCCCTTGTCATCACAATGCTCCAGAATTCTTGTCATCACCATGTTCCATGACCATGTCATCACAATTCTCCATGGCCCTTCACATCACAATGCTCCAGAATTCTTGTCATCACAATGTTCCATGACCGTGTCATCACAATGCTCCATGGCCCTTTTCATCACAATGCTCCAGATTGCTTGTGATCACAAAGTTCCATGACCGTGTCATCACAATGCTCCATGGCCCTTTTCATCACAATGCTCCAGAATTCTTGTCATCACCATGTTCCATGACCGTGTCATCACAATGCTCCATGGCCCTTGTCATCACAATGCTCCAGAATTCTTGTCATCACAATGTTCCATGACCGTGTCATCACAATGCTCCATGGCCCTTGTCATCACAATGCTCCAGATTGCTTGTCATCACAATGTTCCATGACCGTGTCTTCACAATGCACCATGGCCCTTGTCATCACAATGCTCCATAATTCTTGTCATCACAATGTTCCATGACCGTGTCATTATAATGCTCCAGAATTCTTGTCATCACAATGTTCCATGACCATGTCATCACAATGCTCCATGGCCCTTGTCATCACAATTCTCCAGAATTCTTGTCATCACAACGTTCCATGACCGTGTCATCACAATGCACCATGGCATTTGTCATCACCATGCTCCAGAATTCTTGTCATCACCATGTTCCATGACCATGTCATCACAATTCTCCATGGCCCTTCGCATCATAATGCTCCAGAATTCTTGTCATCACAATGTTCCATGACCGTGTCATCACAATGCTCCATGGTCCTTGTCAACACAATGCTCGAGAATTCTTGTCATCACAATGTTCCATGACCGTGTCATCACAATGCTCCATGGCCCTTGTCATCACAATGCTCCAGAATTCTTGTCATCACAATGTTCCATGACCGTGTCATCACAATGCTCCATGGCCCTTGTCATCACAATGCTCCAGAATTCTTGTCATCACAATGTTCCATGACCGTGTCATCACAATGCTCCATGGCCCTTGTCATCACAATGCTCCAGAATTCTTGTCATCACAATGTTCCATGACCGTGTCATCACAATGCTCCATAATTCTTGTCATCACAATGTTCCATGACCGTGTCATCACAATGCTCCATAATTCTTGTCATCACAATGTTCCATGACCGTGTCATCACAATGCTCCACAATTCTTGTCATCACAATGTTCCATGACCGTGTCATCACAATGCTCCATGGCCCTTTTCATCACAATGCTCCAGATTGCTTGTCATCACAACGTTCCATGAACGTGTCATCACAATGCACCATGGCGTTTGTCATCACCATGCTCCAGAATTCTTGTCATCACAATGTTCCATGACCGTGTCATCACAATGCTCCATGGCCCTTGTCATCACAATGCTCCAGAATTCTTGTCATCACAATGTTCCATGACCGTGTCATCACAATGCGCCATGGCCCTTGTCATCACAATGCTCCATAATTCTTGTCATCACAATGTTCCATGACCGTGTCATCACAATGCTCTATATAGTTTTTCATGACAATTCTAAATGACCACTTTAATCACTTTGCTTGCTGACCATTTTCATCACATTTCTCTATTGTCATTACAATTTCACATGACCCCCTTCTTCATAATGCTCCAAGATGCCTATCATCACAATGCTCAATGCCTTTTGTTATCACAATGCTCCAGGACCAGTTTCATCACAATACTCCATCCCCCTTCTCATCACGGTGCATAATGAAAAGTTTCATTACAATGCTCCATGACAAATGTCATCACAATGCTCTAGAATTCTTGTCATCACAATGTTCCATGACCATGTCATCACAATTTTCCATGGCCCTTGTCATCATATTGCTCCAGAATTCTTATCATCACAATGCGCCATGACACTTGTCATCACAATGCTCCATGGCCTTTGTCATCACAATGCTCCAGAATTCTTGTCATCACAATGTTCCATGACCGTGTCATCACAATGCTCCATGGCCCATGTCATCACAATTCTCCAGAATTCTTGTCATCACAATGTTCCATGACCGTGTCATCACAATGCTCCATGGCCCTGGTCATCACAATGCTCCAGAATTCTTGTCATCACAATGCTCCATAATTCTTGTCATCACAATGTTCCATGACCGTGTCACCACAATGCTCCGGAATTCTTGTCATCACAATGTTCCATGACCGTGTCATCACAATGCTCCATGGTCCTTGTCAACACAATGCTCGAGAATTCTTGTCATTACAATGTTCCATGACCGTGTCATCACAATGCTCCATGGCCCTTGTCATCACAATGCTCCAGAATTCTTGTCATCACAATGTTCGATGACCATGTCATCACAATGCTCCATGGCCCTTGTCATCACAATGCTCCATAATTCTTGTCATCACAATGTTCCATGACCGTGTCATCACAATGCTCCATGGCCCTTGTCATCACAATGCTCCATAATTCTTGTCATCACAATGTTCCATGACCGTGTCATCACAATGCACCATGGCCTTTGTCATCACAATTCTCCAGAATTCTTGTCATCACAATGTTCCATGACCGTGTCATCACAATGCTCCATGGCCCTTGTCATCACAATGCTCCAGAATTCTTGTCATCACAATGTTCCATGACCGTGTCATCACAATGCTACATGACCCTGGTCATCACAGTTCTCCATGACCTTTGTCATCACAATGCTCTATATAGTTTTTCATGACAATTCTAAATGACCACTTTAATCAATTTGCTTGCTGATCATTTTCATCACATTTTTCTATTGTCATTACAATTCCACATGACCCCTTTCTTCACAATGCTCCATGATTCCTGTCATCACAATGCTCAATGGCTTTTGTTATCACAATGCTCCAGGACCAGTTTCATCACAATACTCCATCCCCCTTGTCATCACGGTGCACAATGAAACCTCTCATTACAATGCTCCGTGACACTTGTCATCACAATGCTCCATGGCCCTTGTCATCACAATGCTCTAGAATTCTTGTCATCACCATGTTCCATGACCATGTCATCACAATTCTCCATGGCCCTTCGCATCACAATGCTCCAGAATTCTTGTCATCACAATGTTCCATGACCGTGTCATCACAATGCTCCATGGCCCTTTTCATCACAATGCTCCAGATTGCTTGTCATCACAACGTTCCATGACCGTGTCATCACAATGCACCATGGCATTTGTCATCACCATGCTCCAGAATTCTTGTCATCACCATGTTCCATGACCATGTCATCACAATTCTCCATGGCCCTTCGCATCATAATGCTCCAGAATTCTTGTCATCACAATGTTCCATGACCGTGTCATCACAATGCTCCATGGTCCTTGTCAACACAATGCTCGAGAATTCTTGTCATCACAATGTTCCATGACCGTGTCATCACAATGCTCCATGGGCCTTGTCATCACAATGCTCCAGAATTCTTGTCATCACAATGTTCCATGACCGTGTCATCACAATGCTCCATGGCCCTTGTCATCACAATGCTCCAGAATTCTTGTCATCACAAAGTTCCATGACCGTGTCATCACAATGCTCCATGGCCCTTGTCATCACAATGCTCCAGAATTCTTGTCATCACAATGTTCCATGACCATGTCATCACAATGCTCCATAATTCTTGTCATCACAATGTTCCATGACCGTGTCATCACAATGCTCCATAATTCTTGTCATCACAATGTTCCATGACCGTGTCATCACAATGCTCCACAATTCTTGTCATCACAATGTTCCATGACCGTGTCATCACAATGCTCTATATAGTTTTTCATGACAATTCTAAATGACCACTTTAATCACTTTGCTTGCTGACCATTTTCATCACATTTCTCTATTGTCATTACAATTTCCCATGACCCCCTTCTTCACAATGCTCCATGATGCCTATCATCACAATGCTCAATGGCTTTTGTTATCACAATGCTCCAGGACCAGTTTCATCACAATACTCCATCCCCCTTCTCATCACGGTGCATAATGAAAAGTTTCATTACAATGCTCCATGACAAATGTCATCACAATGCTCTAGAATTCTTGTCATCACAATGTTCCATGACCATGTCATCACAATTTTCCATGGCCCTTGTCATCATATTGCTCCAGAATTCTTATCATCACAATGCTCCATGACACTTGTCATCACAATGCTCCATGGCCTTTGTCATCACAATGCTCCAGAATTCTTGTCATCACAATGTTCCATGACCGTGTCATCACAATGCTCCATGGCCCATGTCATCACAATTCTCCAGAATTCTTGTCATCACAATGTTCCATGACCGTGTCATCACAATGCTCCATGGCCCTTGTCATCACAATGCTCCAGAATTCTTGTCATCACAATGTTCCATGACCGTGTCATCACAATGCTCCTTAATTCTTGTCATCACAATGCTCCATAATTCTTGTCATCACAATGTTCCATGACCGTGTCACCACAATGCTCCGGAATTCTTGTCATCACAATGTTCCATGACCGTGTCATCACAATGCTCCATGGTCCTTGTCAACACAATGCTCGAGAATTCTTGTCATTACAATGTTCCATGACCGTGTCATCACAATGCTCCATGGCCCTTGTCATCACAATGCTCCAGAATTCTTGTCATCACAATGTTCGATGACCATGTCATCACAATGCTCCATGGCCCTTGTCATCACAATGCTCCATAATTCTTGTCATCACAATGTTCCATGACCGTGTCATCACAATGCTCCATGGCCCTTCTCATCACAATGCTCCATAATTCTTGTCATCACAATGTTCCATGACCGTGTCATCACAATGCACCATGGCCTTTGTCATCACAATTCTCCAGAATTCTTGTCATCACAATGTTCCATGACCGTGTCATCACAATGCTCCATGGCCCTTGTCATCACAATGCTCCAGAATTCTTGTCATCACAATGTTCCATGACCGTGTCATCACAATGCTCCATGGCCCTTGTCATCACAATGCTCCAGAATTTTGTCATCACAATGTTCCATGACCGTGTCATCAAAATGCTCCATAATTCTTGTCATCACAATGTTCCATGACCGTGTCATCAGAATGCTCCATAATTCTTGTCATCACAATGTTCCATGAGCGTGTCATCACAATGCTCCATAATTCTTGTCATCACAATGTTCCATGACCGTGTCAATACAATGCTAAATGACCCTGGTCATCACAGTTCTCCATGACCTTTGTCATCACAATGCTCTATATAGTTTTTCATGACAATTCTAAATGACCACTTTAATCACTTTGCTTGCTGACCATTTTCATCACATTTTTCTATTGTCATTACAATTCCCCATGACCCCTTTCTTCACAATGCTCCATGATGCCTGTCATCACAATGCTCAATGGCTTTTGTTATCACAATGCTCCAGGACCAGTTTCATCACAATACTCCATCCCCCTTGTCATCACGGTGCACAATGAAACCTCTCATTACAATGCTCCGTGACACTTGTCATCACAATGCTCCATGGCCCTTGTCATCACAATGCTCCAGAATTCTTGTCATCACCATGTTCCATGACCATGTCATCACAATTCTCCATGGCCCTTCGCATCACAATGCTCCAGAATTCTTGTCATCACAATGTTCCATGACCGTGTCATCACAATGCTCCATGGCCCTTTTCATCACAATGCTCCAGATTGCTTGTCATCACAACGTTCTATGACCGTGTCATCACAATGCACCATGGCATTTGTCATCACCATGCTCCAGAATTCTTGTCATCACCATGTTCCATGACCATGTCATCACAATTCTCCATGGCCCTTCGCATCATAATGCTCCAGAATTCTTGTCATCACAATGTTCCATGACCGTGTCATCACAATGCTCCATGGTCCTTGTCAACACAATGCTCGAGAATTCTTGTCATCACAATGTTCCATGACCGTGTCATCACAATGCTCCATGGCCCTTGTCATCACAATGCTCCAGAATTCTTGTCATCACAATGTTCGATGACCATGTCATCACAATGCTCCATGGCCCTTGTCATCACCATGCTCCGTAATTCTTGTCATCACAATGTTCCATGACCGTGTCATCACAATGCTCCATAATTCTTGTCATCACAATGTTCCATGACCGTGTCATCACAATGCTCCATAATTCTTGTCATCACAATGTTCCATGACCGTGTCATCACAATGCTCCATGGCCCATGTCATCACAATTCTCCAGAATTCTTGTCATCACAATGTTCCATGACCGTGTCATCACAATGCTCCATGGCCCTTGTCATCACAATGCTCCAGAATTCTTGTCATCACAATGTTCCATGACCGTGTCATCACAATGCTCCATAATTCTTGTCATCACAATGTTCCATGACCGTTTCATCACAATGCTCCATAATTCTTGTCATCACAATGTTCCATGACCGTGTCACCACAATGCTCCACAATTCTTGTCATCACAATGTTCCATGACCGTGTCATCACAATGCTACATGACACTGGTCATCACAGTTCTCCATGACCTTTGCCATCACAATGCTCTATATAGTTTTTCATGACAATTCTAAATGACCACTTTAATCAATTTGCTTGCTGACCATTTTCATCACATTTCTCTATTGTCATTACAATTCCCCATGACCCCTTTCTTCACAATACGCCATGATGCCTGTCATCACAATGCTCAATGGCTTTTGTTATCACAATGCTCCAGGACAAGATTCATCACAATACTCCATCCCCCTTGTCATCACGGTGCACAATGAAACCTCTCATTACAATGCTCCGTGACACTTGTCATCACAATTCTCCATGGCCCTTGTCATCACAATGCTCCAGAATTCTTGTCATCACCATGTTCCATGACCATGTCATCACAATTCTCCATGGCCCTTCACATCACAATGCTCCAGAATTCTTGTCATCACAATGTTCCATGACCGTGTCATCACAATGCTCCATGGCCCTTTTCATCACAATGCTCCAGATTGCTTGTGATCACAAAGTTCCATGACCGTGTCATCACAATGCACCATGGCCTTTGTCATCACCATGCTCCAGAATTCTTGTCATCACAATGTTCCATGACCATGTCATCACAATGCTCCATGGCCCTTTTCATCACAATGCTCCAGAATTCTTGTCATCACCATGTTCCATGACCGTGTCATCACAATGCTCCATGGCCCTTGTCATCACAATGCTCCAGAATTCTTGTCATCACAATGTTCCATGACCGTGTCATCACAATGCTCCATGGCCCTTGTCATCACAATGCTCCAGATTGCTTGTCATCACAATGTTCCATGACCGTGTCTTCACAATGCACCATGGCCCTTGTCATCACAATGCTCCATAATTCTTGTCATCACAATGTTCCATGACCGTGTCATTATAATGCTCCAGAATTCTTGTCATCACAATGTTCCATGACCATGTCATCACAATGCTCCATGGCCCTTGTCATCACAATTCTCCAGAATTCTTGTCATCACAATGTTCCATGACCGTGTCATCACAATGCTCCATGGCCTTTGTCATCACAATGCTCCCGAATTCTTGTCATCACAATTTTCCATGACCGTGTCATCACAATGCTCCATGGCCCTTGTCATCACAATGCTCCAGAATTCTTGTCATCACAATGTTCCATGATCGTGTCATCACAATGCTCCATGGCCCTTGTCATCACAATGCTCCAGAACTCTTGTCATCACAATGTTCCATGACCGTGTCATCACAATGCTCCATAATTCTTGTCATCACAATGTTCCATGACCGTGTCATCACAATGCTCCATAATTCTTGTCATCACAATGTTCCATGACCGTGTCACCACAATGCTCCATGGCCCTTGTCATCACAAAGCTCCAGAATTCTTGTCATCACAATATTCCATGACCGTGTCATCACAATGCTCCATGGCCCTTGTCATCACAATGCTCCAGAATTCTTGTCATCACCATGTTCTATGACCATGTCATCACAATTCTCCATGGCCCTTCGCATCACAATGCTCCAGAATTCTTGTCATCACAATGTTCCATGATCGTGTCATCACAATGCTCCATGGCCCTTTTCATCACAATGCTCCAGATTGCTTGTCATCACAAAGTTCCATGACCGTGTCATCACAATGCTCCAGAATTCTTGTCATCACCATGTTCCATGACCATGTCATCACAATTCTCCATGGCCCTTCTCATCACAATGCTCCAGAATTCTTGTCATCACAATGTTCCATGACCGTGTCATCACAATGCACCATGGCCCTTGTCATCAGAATGCTCCATAATTCTTGTCATCACAATGTTCCATGACCGTTTCATTAAAATGCTCCAGAATTCTTGTCATCACAATGTTCCATGACCATGTCATCACAATGCTCCATGGCCCTTGTCATCACAATTCTCCAGATTTCTTGTCATCACAATGTTCCATGACCGTGTCATCACAATGCTCCATGGCCCTTGTCATCACAATGCTCCAGAATTCTTGTCATCACAATGTTCCATGACCGTGTCATCACAATGCTCCATGGCCCTTGTCATCACAATGCTCCAGAATTCTTGTCATCACAATGTTCCATGACCGTGTCATCACAATGCTCCATGGCCCTTGTCATCACAATGCTCCATAATTCTTGTCATCACAATGTTCCATGACCGTGTCATCACAATGCTCCATAATTCTTGTCATCACAATGTTCCATGACCATGTCACCACAATGCTCCATGGCCCTTGTCATCACAATGCTCCAGAATTCTTGTCATCACAATGTTCCATGACCGTGTCATCACAATGCTCCATGGCCCATGTCATCACAATTCTCCAGAATTCTTGTCATCACAATGTTCCATGACCGTGTCATCACAATGCTCCATAATTCTTGTCATCACAATGTTCCATGACCCTGTCATCACAATGCTCCATAATTCTTGTCATCACAATGTTCCATGACCATGTCACCACAATGCTCCATGGCCCTTGTCATCACAATGCTCCAGAATTCTTGTCATCACAATGTTCCATGACCGTGTCATCACAATGCTCCATGGCCCTTGTCATCACAATGCTCCATAATTCTTGTCATCACAATGTTCCATGACCGTGTCACCACAATACTCCACAATTCTTGTCATCACAATGCTCCAGAATTCTTGTCATCACAATGTTTCATGACCGTGTCATCACAATGCTCCAGAATTCTTGTCATCACAATGTTCCATGACCGTGTCATGACAATGCTCTATATAGTTTTTCATGACAATTCTAAATGACCACTTTAATCACTTTGCTTGCTGACCATTTTCATCACATTTCTCTATTGTCATTACAATTTCCCATGACCCCCTTCTTCACAATGCTCCATGATGCCTATCATCACAATGCTCAATGGCTTTTGTTATCACAATGCTCCAGGACCAGTTTCATCACAATACTCCATCCCCCTTCTCATCACGGTGCATAATGAAAAGTTTCATTACAATGCTCCATGACAAATGTCATAACAATGCTCTAGAATTCTTGTCATCACAATGTTCCATGACCATGTCATCACAATTCTCCATGGCCCTTGTCATCATATTGCTCCAGAATTCTTATCATCACAATGCTCCGTGACACTTGTCATCACAATGCTCCATGGCCTTTGTCATCACAATGCTCCAGAATTCTTGTCATCACAATGTTCCATGACCGTGTCATCACAATGCTCCATGGCCCATGTCATCACAATTCTCCAGAATTCTTGTCATCACAATGTTCCATGATAGTGTCATCACAATGCTCCATGGCCCTTGTCATCACAATGCTCCAGAATTCTTGTCATCACAATGTTCCATGACCGTGTCATCACAATGCTCCATAATTCTTGTCATCACAATGTTCCATGACCGTGTCTTCACAATGCTCCATAATTCTTGTCATCACAATGTTCCATGACCGTGTCATCACAATGCTACATGACACTGGTCATCACAGTTCTCCATGACCTTTGCCATCACAATGCTCTATATAGTTTTTCATGACAATTCTAAATGACCACTTTAATCAATTTGCTTGCTGACCATTTTCATCACATTTCTCTATTGTCATTACAATTCCCCATGACCCCTTTCTTTACAATGCGACATGATGCCTGTCATCACAATGCTCAATGGCTTTTGTTATCACAATGCTCCAGGACCACTTTCATCACAATACTCCATCCCCCTTGTCATCACGGTGCACAATGAAGCCTCTCATTACAATGCTCCGTGACACTTGTCATCACAATGCTCCATGGCCCTTGTCATCACAATGCTCCAGATTTCTTCTCATCACCATGTTCCATGACCATGTCATCACAATTCTCCATGGCCCTTCACATCACAATGCTCCAGAATTCTTGTCATCACAATGTTCCATGACCGTGTCATCACAATGCTCCATGGCCCTTTTCATCACAATGCTCCAGATTGCTTGTCATCACAATGTTCCATGACCGTGTCTTCACAATGCACCATGGCCCTTGTCATCACAATGCTCCATAATTCTTCTCATCACAATGTTCCATGACCGTGTCATTAAAATGCTCCAAAATTCTTGTCATCACAATGTTCCATGACCATGTCATCACAATGCTCCATGGCCCTTGTCATCACAATTCTCCAGAATTCTTGTCATCACAATGTTCCATGACCGTGTCATCACAATGCTCCATGGCCTTTGTCATCACAATGCTCCAGAATTCTTGTCATCACAATGTTCCATGACCGTGTCATCACAATGCTCCATGGCCCTTGTCATCACAATGCTCCAGAATTCTTGTCATCACAATGTTCCATGACCGTGTCATCACAATGCTCCATGGCCCTTGTCATCACAATGCTCCAGAAATCTTGTCATCACAATGTTCCATGACCGTGTCATCACAATGCTCCATAATTCTTGTCATCACAATGTTCCATGACCGTGTCATCACAATGCTCCATAATTCTTGTCATCACAATGTTCCATGACCGTGTCACCACAATGTTCCATGGCCCTTGTCATCACAATTCTCCAGAATACTTGTCATCACAATGTTCCATGACCGTGTCATCACAATGCTCCATGGCACTTGTCATCACAATGCTCCAGAATTCTTGTCATCACAATGTTCCATGACCGTGTCACCACAATGCTCCATAATTCTTGTCATCACAATGTACCATGACCGTGTCATCACAATGCTCCATAATTCTTGTCATCACAATGTTCCATGACCGTGTCACCACAATGCTCGACAATTCTTGTCATCACAATGTTCCATGACCGTGTCATCACAATGCTACATGACACTGGTCATCACAGTTCTCCATGACCTTTGCCATCACAATGCTCTATATAGTTTTTCATGACAATTCTAAATGACCACTTTAATCAATTTGCTTGCTGATCATTTTCATCACATTTCTCTATTGTCATTACAATTCCCCATGACCCCTTTCTTCACAGTGCTCCATGATGCCTGTCATCACAATGCTCAATGGCTTTTGTTATCACAATGCTCCAGGACCAGTTTCATCACAATACTCCATCCCCCTTGTCATCACGGTGCACAATGAAACCTCTCATTACAATGCTCCGTGACACTTGTCATCACAATGCTCCATGGCCCTTGTCATCACAATGCTCCTGAATTCTTGTCATCACCATGTTCCATGACCATGTCATCACAATTCTCCATGGCCCTTCGCATCACAATGCTCCAGAATTCTTGTCATCACAATGTTCCATGACCGTGTCATCACAATGCTCCATAATTCTTGTCATCACAATGTTCCATGACCGTGTCATCACAATGCTCCATAATTCTTGTCATCACAATGTTCCATGACCGTGTCACCACAATGCTCAATGGCCCTTGTCATCACAATGCTCCAGAATTCTTGTCATCAAAATATTCCATGACCGTGTCATCACAATGCTCCATGGCCCTTGTCATCACAATTCTCCAGAATTCTTGTCATCACAATGTTCCATGACCGTGTCATCACAATGCTCCATGGCCCTTGTCATCACAATGCTCCATAATTCTTGTCATCACAATGTTCCATGACCGTGTCATCACAATTCTCCAGAATTCTTGTCATCACCATGTTCCATGACCATGTCATCACAATTCTCCATGGCCCTTCTCATCACAATGCTCCAGAATTCTTGTCATCACAATGTTCCATGACCGTGTCATCACAATGCACAATGGCCCTTGTCATCACAATGCTCCATAATTCTTGTCATCACAATGTTCCATGACCGTGTCATTAAAATGCTCCAGAATTCTTGTCATCTCAATGTTCCATGACCATGTCATCACAATGCTCCATGGCCCTTGTCATCACAATTCTCCAGAATTCTTGTCATCACAATGTTCCATGACAGTGTCATCACAAGGCTCCATGGCCCTTGTCATCACAATGTTCCAGAATTCTTGTCATCTCAATGTTCCATGACCGTGTCATCACAATGCTCCATGGCCCTTGTCATCACAATGCTCCAGAATTCTTGTCATCACAATGTTCCATGACCGTGTCATCACAATGCTCCATGGCCCTTGTCATCACAATGCTCCATAATTCTTGTCATCACAATGTTCCAAGACAGTGTCATCACAATGCTCCATAATTCTTGTCATCACAATGTTCCATGACCGTGTCATCACAATGCTCCATAATTCTTGTCATCACAATGTTCCATGACCGTGTCACCACAATGCTCCATGTCCCTTTTCATCACAATGCTCCAGAATTCTTGTCATCAAAATATTCCATGAACGTGTCATCACAATGCTCCATGGCCCTTGTCATCACAATTCTCCAGAATTCTTGTCATCACAATGTTCCATGACCGTGTCATCACAATGCTCCATGGCCCTTGTCATCACAATGCTCCAGAATTCTTGTCATCACAATGTTCCATGACCGTGTCATCACAATGCTCCATAATTCTTGTCATCACAATATTCCATGACCGTGTCACCACAATGCTCCACAATTCTTGTCATCACAATGTTCCATGACCGTGTCATCACAATGCTACATGACACTGGTCATCACAGTTCTCCATGACCTTTGCCATCACAATGCTCTATATAGTTTTTCATGACAATTCTAAATGACCACTTTAATCAATTTGCTTGCTGACCATTTTCATCACATTTCTCTATTGTCATTACAATTCCCCATGACCCCTTTCTTCACAATGCTCCACGATGCCTGTTATCACAATGCTCAATGGCTTTTGTTATCACAATGCTCCAGGACCAGTTTCATCACAATACTCCACCCCCCTTGTCATCACGGTGCACCATGAAACCTCTCATTACAATGCTCCGTGACACTTGTCATCACAATGCTCCATGGCCCTTGTCATCACAATGCTCCAGAATTCTTGTCATCACCATGTTCCATGACCATGTCATCACAATTCTCCATGGCCCTTCGCATCACAATGCTCCAGAATTCTTGTCATCACAATGTTCCATGACCGTGTCATCACAATGCTCCATGGCCCTTTTCATCACAATGCTCCAGATTGCTTGTCATCACAAAGTTCCATGACCGTGTCATCACAATGCTCCAGAATTCTTGTCATCACCATGTTCCATGACCATGTCATCACAATTCTCCTTGGCCCTTCTCATCACAATGCTCCAGAATTCTTGTCATCACAATGTTACATGACCGTGTCATCACAATGCACCATGGCCCTTGTCATCACAATGCTCCATAATTCTTGTCATCACAATGTTCCATGACCGTGTCATTAAAATGCTCCAGAATTCTTGTCATCACAATGTTCCATGACCGTGTCATCACAATGCTCCATGGCCCTTGTCATCACAATGCTCCAGAATTCTTGTCATCACAATGTTCCATGACCGTGTCATCACAATGCTCCATAATTCTTGTCATCACAATGTTCCATGACCGTGTCATCACAATGCTCCATAATTCTTGTCATCACAATGTTCCATGACCGTGTCACCACAATGCTCCATAATTCTTGTCATCACAATGTTCCATGACCGTGTCACCACAATGCTCCATGTCCCTTGTCATCACAATGCTCCAGAATTCTTGTCATCAAAATCTTCCATGAACGTGTCATCACAATGCTCCATGGCCCTTGTCATCACAATTCTCCAGAATTCTTGTCATCACAATGTTCCATGACCGTGTCATCACAATGCTCCATGGCCCTTGTCATCACAATGCTCCAGAATTCTTGTCATCACAATGTTCCATGACCGTGTCATCACAATGCTCCATAATTCTTGTCATCACAATATTCCATGACCGTGTCACCACAATGCTCCACAATTCTTGTCATCACAATGTTCCATGACCGTGTCATCACAATGCTACATGACACTGGTCATCACAGTTCTCCATGACCTTTGCCATCACAATGCTCTATATAGTTTTTCATGACAATTCTAAATGACCACTTTAATCAATTTGCTTGCTGACCATTTTCATCACATTTCTCTATTGTCATTACAATTCCCCATGACCCCTTTCTTCACAATGCTCCACGATGCCTGTTATCACAATGCTCAATGGCTTTTGTTATCACAATGCTCCAGGACCAGTTTCATCACAATACTCCACCCCCCTTGTCATCACGGTGCACCATGAAACCTCTCATTACAATGCTCCGTGACACTTGTCATCACAATGCTCCATGGCCCTTGTCATCACAATGCTCCAGAATTCTTGTCATCACCATGTTCCATGACCATGTCATCACAATTCTCCATGGCCCTTCGCATCACAATGCTCCAGAATTCTTGTCATCACAATGTTCCATGACCGTGTCATCACAATGCTCCAGAATTCTTGTCATCACCATATTCCATGACCATGTCATCACAATTCTCCTTGGCCCTTCTCATCACAATGCTCCAGAATTCTTGTCATTACAATGTTACATGACCGTGTCATCACAATGCACCATGGCCCTTGTCATCACAATGCTCCATAATTCTTGTCATCACAATGTTCCATGACCGTGTCATTAAAATGCTCCAGAATTCTTGTCATCACAATGTTCCATGACCATGTCATCACAATGCTCCATGGCCCTTGTCATCACAATTCTCCAGAATTCTTGTCATCACAATGTTCCATGACCGTGTCATCACAATGCTCCATGGCCCTTGTCATCACAATTCTCCAGAATTCTTGTCATCACAATGTTCCATGACCGTGTCATCACAATGCTCCATAATTCTTGTCATCACAATGTTCCATGACCGTGTCATCACAATGCTCCATAATTCTTGTCATCACAATGTTCCATGACCGTGTCACCACAATGCTCCACAATTCTTGTCATCACAATGTTCCATGACCGTGTCATCACAATGCTACATGACACTGGTCATCACAGTTCTCCATGACCTTTGCCATCACAATGCTCTATATAGTTTTTCATGACAATTCTAAATGACCACTTTAATCAATTTGCTTGCTGACCATTTTCATCACATTTCTCTATTGTCATTACAATTCCCCATGACCCCTTTCTTCACAATGCTCCATGATGCCTGTCATCACAATGCTCAATGGCTTTTGTTATCACAATGCTCCAGGACCAGTTTCATCACAATACTCCATCCCCCTTCTCATCACGGTGCATAATGAAAAGTTTCATTACAATGCTCCATGACAAATGTCATCACAATGCTCTAGAATTCTTGTCATCACAATGTTCCATGACCGTGTCTTCACAATGCTCCATAATTCTTGTCATCACAATGTTCCATGACCGTGTCATCACAATGCTACATGACACTGGTCATCACAGTTCTCCATGACCTTTGCCATCACAATGCTCTATATAGTTTTTCATGACAATTCTAAATGACCACTTTAATCAATTTGCTTGCTGACCATTTTCATCACATTTCTCTATTGTCATTACAATTCCCCATGACCCCTTTCTTCACAATGCGACATGATGCCTGTCATCACAATGCTCAATGGCTTTTGTTATCACAATGCTCCAGGACCACTTTCATCACAATACTCCATCCCCCTTGTCATCACGGTGCACAATGAAACCTCTCATTACAATGCTCCGTGACACTTGTCATCACAATGCTCCATGGCCCTTGTCATCACAATGCTCCAGAATTCTTCTCATCACCATGTTCCATGACCATGTCATCACAATTCTCCATGGCCCTTCACATCACAATGCTCCAGAATTCTTGTCATCACAATGTTCCATGACCGTGTCATCGCAATGCTCCATGGCCCTTTTCATCACAATGCTCCAGATTGCTTGTCATCACAATGTTCCATGACCGTGTCTTCACAATGCACCATGGCCCTTGTCATCACAATGCTCCATAATTCTTGTCATCACAATGTTCCATGACCGTGTCATTAAAATGCTCCAGAATTCTTGTCATCACAATGTTCCATGACCATGTCATCACAATGCTCCATGGCCCTTGTCATCACAATTCTCCAGAATTCTTGTCATCACAATGTTCCATGACCGTGTCATCACAATGCTCCATGGCCCTTGTCATCACAATGCTCCAGAAATCTTGTCATCACAATGTTCCATGACCGTGTCATCACAATGCTCCATAATTCTTGTCATCACAATGTTCCATGACCCTGTCATCACAATGCTCCATAATTCTTGTCATCACAATGTTCCATGACCGTGTCACCACAATGTTCCATGGCCCTTGTCATCCCAATTCTCCAGAATACTTGTCATCACAATGTTCCATGACCGTGTCATCACAATGCTCCATGGCACTTGTCATCACAATGCTCCAGAATTCTTGTCATCACAATGTTCCATGACCGTGTCATCACAATGCTCCATAATTCTTGTCATCACAATGTTCCATGACCGTGTCATCACAATGCTCCATAATTCTTGTCATCACAATGTTCCATGACCGTGTCACCACAATGCTCCAAAATTCTTGTCATCACAATGTTCCATGACCGTGTCATCACAATGCTACATGACTCTGGTCATCACAGTTCTCCATGACCTTTGCCATCACAATGCTCTATATAGTTTTTCATGACAATTCTAAATGACCAATTTAATCAATTTGCTTGCTGATCATTTTCATCACATTTCTCTATTGTCATTACAATTCCCCATGACCCCTTTCTTCACAATGCTCCATGATGCCTGTCATCACAATGCTCAATGGCTTTTGTTATCACAATGCTCCAGGACCAGTTTCATCACAATACTCCATCCCCCTTGTCATCACGGTGCACAATGAAACCTCTCATTACAATGCTCCGTGACACTTGTCATCACAATGCTCCATGGCCCTTGTCATCACAATGCTCCAGAATTCTTGTCATCACCATGTTCCATGACCATGTCATCACAATTCTCCATGGCCCTTCGCATCACAATGCTCCAGAATTCTTGTCATCACAATGTTCCATGACCGTGTCATCACAATGCTCCATAATTCTTGTCATCACAATGTTCCATGACCGTGTCACCACAATGCTCAATGGCCCTTGTCATCACAATGCTCCAGAATTCTTGTCATCAAAATATTCCATGACCGTGTCATCACAATGCTCCATAATTCTTGTCATCACAATGTTCCATGACCGTGTCATCACAATTCTCCAGAATTCTTGTCATCACCATGTTCCATGACCATGTCATCACAATTCTCCATGGCCCTTCTCATCACAATGCTCCAGAATTCTTGTCATCACAATGTTCCATGACCGTGTCATCACAATGCACAATGGCCCTTGTCATCACAATGCTCCATAATTCTTGTCATCACAATGTTCCATGACCGTGTCATTAAAATGCTCCAGAATTCTTGTCATCTCAATGTTCCATGACCATGTCATCACAGTGCTCCATGGCCCTTGTCATCACAATTCTCCAGAATTCTTGTCATCACAATGTTCCATGACCGTGTCATCACAATGCTCCATGGCCCTTGTCATCACAATGCTCCAGAATTCTTGTCATCTCAATGTTCCATGACCGTGTCATCACAATGCTCCATGGCCCTTGTCATCACAATGCTCCAGATTTCTTGTCATCACAATGTTCCATGACCGTGTCATCACAATGCTCCATGGCCCTTGTCATCACAATGCTCCATAATTCTTGTCATCACAATGTTCCAAGACCGTGTCATCACAATGCTCCATAATTCTTGTCATCACAATGTTCCATGACCGTGTCATCACAATGCTCCATAATTCTTGTCATCACAATGTTCCATGACCGTGTCACCACAATGCTCCATGTCCCTTGTCATCACAATGCTCCAGAATTCTTGTCATCAAAATACTCCATGAACGTGTCATCACAATGCTCCATGGCCCTTGTCATCACAATTCTCCAGAATTCTTGTCATCACAATGTTCCATGACCGTGTCATCACAATGCTCCATGGCCCTTGTCATCACAATGCTCCAGAATTCTTGTCATCACAATGTTCCATGACCGTGTCATCACAATGCTCCATAATTCTTGTCATCACAATATTCCATGACCGTGTCACCACAATGCTCCACAATTCTTGTCATCCCAATATTCCATGACCGTGTCATCACAATGCTACATGACACTGGTCATCACAGTTCTCCATGACCTTTGCCATCAAAATGCTCTATATAGTTTTTCATGACAATTCTAAATGACCACTTTAATCAATTTGCTTGCTGACCATTTTCATCACATTTCTCTATTGTCATTACAATTCCCCATGACCCCTTTCTTCACAATGCTCCACGATGCCTGTTATCACAATGCTCAATGGCTTTTGTTATCACAATGCTCCAGGACCAGTTTCATCACAATACTCCACCCCCCTTGTCATCACGGTGCACAATGAAACCTCTCATTACAATGCTCCGTGACACTTGTCATCACAATGCTCCATGGCCCTTGTCATCACAATGCTCCAGAATTCTTGTCATCACCATTTTCCATGACCATGTCATCACAATTCTCCATGGCCCTTCGCATCACAATGCTCCAGAATTCTTGTCATCACAATGTTCCATGACCGTGTCATCACAATGCTCCATGGCCCTTTTCATCACAATGCTCCAGATTGCTTGTCATCACAAACTTCCATGACCGTGTCATCACAATGCTCCAGAATTCTTGTCATCACCATGTTCCATGACCATGTCATCACAATTCTCCTTGGCCCTTCTCATCACAATGCTCCAGAATTCTTGTCATCACAATGTTCCATGACCGTGTCATCACAATGCACCATGGCCCTTGTCATCACAATGCTCCATAATTCTTGTCATCACAATGTTCCATGACCGTGTCATTAAAATGCTCCAGAATTCTTCTCATCACAATGTTCCATGACCATGTCATCACAATGCTCCATGCCCCTTGTCATCACAATTCTCCAGAATTCTTGTCATCACAATGTTCCATGACCGTGTCATCACAATGCTCCATGGCCCTTGTCATCACAATGCTCCAGAATTCTTGTCATCACAATGTTCCATGACCGTGTCATCACAATGCTCCATAATTCTTGTCATCACAATGTTCCATGACCGTGTCACCACAATGCTCCATGGCCCTTGTCATCACAATTCTCCAGAATTCTTGTCATCACAATGTTCCATGACCGTGTCATCACAATTCTCCAGAATTCTTGTCATCACAATGTTCCATGACCGTGTCATCACAATGCTCCATGGCCCTTGTCATCACAATGCTCCAGAATTCTTGTCATCACAATGTTCCATGACCGTGTCATCACAATGCTCCATAATTCTTGTCATCACAATGTTCCATGACCGTGTCATCACAATGCTCCAGAATTCTTGTCATCACAATGTTCCATGACCGTGTCATCACAATGCACCATGGCCTTTGTCATCACCATGCTCCAGAATTCTTGTCATCACAATGTTCCATGACCGTGAAATCACAATGCTCCAGAATTCTTGTCATCACCATGTTCCATGACCATGTCATCACAATGCTCCATGGCCTTTGTCATCACAATTCTCCAGAATTCTTGTCATCACAATTTTCCATGACCGTGTCATCACAATGCTCCAGAATTCTTGTCATCACCATGTTCCATGACCATGTCATCACAATGCTCCATGGCCCTTGTCATCACAATTCTCCAGAATTCTTGTCATCACAATGTTCCATGACCGTGTCATCACAATGCTCCATGGCCCTTGTCATCACAATGCTCCAGAATTCTTGTCATCACAATGTTCCATGACCGTGTCATCACAATGCTCCATGTCCCTTGTCATCACAATGCTCCAGAATTCTTGTCATCACAATGTTCCATGACCGTGTCATCAAAATGCTCTATGGCCCTTGTCATCACAATGCTCCAGTTTTCTTGTCATCACAATGTTCCATGACCGTGTCATCACAATGCTCCATGGCCCTTGTCATCACAATGCTCCAGAATTCTTGTCATCACAATGTTCCATGACCGTGTCATCACAATGCTCCATAATTCTTGTCATCACAATGTTCCATGACCGTGTCATCACAATGCTCCATAATTCTTGTCATCACAATGCTCCATGACCATGTCACCACAATGCTCCATGGCCCTTGTCATCACAATGCTCCAGAATTCTTGTCATCACAATGTTCCATGACCGTGTCATCACAATGCTCCATGGCCCTTGTCATCACAATGCTCCAGAATTCTTGTCATCACAATGTTCCATGACCATGTCATCACAATGCTCCATAGTTCTTGTCATCACAATGTTCCATGACCGTGTCATCACAATGCTCCATAATTCTTGTCATCACAATGTTCCATGACCGTGTCACCACAATGCTCCACAATTCTTGTCATCACAATGCTCCAGAATTCTTGTCATCACAATGTTCCATGACCTTGTCATCACAATGCGCCATGGCCCTTGTCATCACAATGCTCCATAATTCTTGTCATCACAATGTTCCATGACCGTGTCATCACAATGCTCTATATAGTTTTTCATGACAATTCTAAATGACCACTTTAATCACTTTGCTTGCTGACCGTTTTCATCACATTTCTCTATTGTCATTACAATTTCCCATGACCCCCTTCTTCACAAGGCTCCATGATGCCTATCATCACAATGCTCAATGGCTTTTGTTATCACAATGCTCCAGGACCAGTTTCATCACAATACTCCATCCCCCTTCTCATCACGGTACATAATGAAAAGTTTCATTACAATGCTCCATGACAAATGTCATCACAATGCTCTAGAATTCTTGTCATCACAATGTTCCATGACCATGTCATCACAATTCTCCATGGCCCTTGTCATCATATTGCTCCAGAATTCTTATCATCACAATGCTCCATGACACTTGTCATCACAATGCTCCATGGCATTTGTCATCACAATGCTCCAGAATTCTTGTCATCACAATGTTCCATGACCGTGTCATCACAATGCTCCATGGCCCATGTCATCACAATTCTCCAGAATTCTTGTCATCACAATGTTCCATGACCGTGTCATCACAATGCTCCATGGCCCTTGTCATCACAATGCTCCAGAATTCTTGTCATCACAATGTTCCATGACCGTGTCATCACAATGCTCCATAATTCTTGTCATCACAATGTTCCATGACCGTGTCATAACAATTCTCCATAATTCTTGTCATCACAATGTTCCATGACCGTGTCACCACAATGCTCCACAATTCTTGTCATCACAATGTTCCATGACCGTGTCATCACAATGCTACATGACACTGGTCATCACAGTTCTCCATGACCTTTGCCATCACAATGCTCTATATAGTTTTTCATGACAATTCTAAATGACCACTTTAATCAATTTGCTTGCTGACCATTTTCATCACATTTCTCTATTGTCATTACAATTCCCCATGACCCCTTTCTTCACAATGCGCCATGATGCCTGTCATCACAATGCTCAATGGCTTTTGTTATCACAATGCTCCAGGACTAGATTCATCACAATACTCCATCCCCCTTGTCATCACGGTGCACAATGAAACCTCTCATTACAATGCTCCGTGACACTTGTCATCACAATTCTCCATGGCCCTTGTCATCACAATGCTCCAGAATTCTTGTCATCACCATGTTCCATGACCATGTCATCACAATTCTCCATGGCCCTTCACATCACCATGCTCCAGAATTCTTGTCATCACAATGTTCCATGACCGTGTCATCACAATGCTCCATGGACCTTGTCATCACAATGCTCCAGAATTCTTGTCACCACAATGTTCCATGACCGTGTCATCACAATGCTCCATAATTCTTGTCATCACAATGTTCCATGACCGTGTCACCACAATGCTCCACAATTCTTGTCATCACAATGCTCCAGAATTCTTGTCATCACAATGTTCCATGACCGTGTCATCACAATGCTCCATGGCCCTTTTCATCACAATGCTCCAGATTGCTTGTCATCACAATGTTCCATGACCGTGTCATCACAATGCACCATGGCCCTTGTCATCACAATGCTCCATAATTCTTGTCATCACAATGTTCCATGACCGTGTCATCACAATGCTCCATGGCCCTTTTCATCACAATGCTCCAGATTGCTTGTCATCACAAAGTTCCATGACCGTGTCAGCACAATGCACCATGGCCTTTGTCATCACCATGCTCCAGAATTCTTGTCATCACAATGTTCCATGACCGTGTCATCACAATGCTCCAGAATTCTTGTCATCACCATGTTCCATGACCATGTCATCACAATTCTCCATGGCCCTTCTCATCACAATGCTCCAGAATTCTTGTCATCACAATGTTCCATGACCGTGTCATCACAATGCTCCATGGCCCTTTTCATCACAATGCTCCAGATTGCTTGTCATCACAATGTTCCATGACCGTGTCATCACAATGCACCATGGCCCTTGTCATCACAATGCTCCATAATTCTTGTCATCACAATGTTCCATGACCGTGTCATCACAATGCTCCATAATTCTTGTCATCACAATGTTCCATGACCGTGTCATCACAATGCTCCATGGCCCTTGTCATCACAATGCTCCAGAATCCTTGTCATCACAATGTTCCATGACCGTGTCATCACAATGCTCCATGTCCCTTGTCATCACAATGCTCCAGAATTCTTGTCATCACAATGTTCCATGACCGTGTCATCACAATGCTCCATGGCCCTTGTCATCACAATGCTCCAGAATTCTTGTCATCACAATGTTCCATGACCGTGTCATCACAATGCTCCATAATTCTTGTCATCACAATGTTCCATGACCGTGTCATCACAATGCTCCAGAATTCTTGTCATCACAATGTTCCATGACCGTGTCATCACAATGCTCCATGGCCCTTGTCATCACAATGCTCCAGAATTCTTGTCATCACAATGTTCCATGACCATGTCATCACAATGCTCCATAATTCTTGTCATCACAATGTTCCATGACCGTTTCATCACAATGCTCCATAATTCTTGTCATCACAATGTTCCATGACCGTGTCACCACAATGCTCCACAATTCTTGTCATCACAATGCTCCAGAATTCTTGTCATCACAATGTTCCATGACCGTGTCATCACAATGCGCCATGGCCCTTGTCATCACAATGCTCCAGAATTCTTGTCATCACAATGTTCCATGACCGTGTCATCACAATGCTCTATATAGTTTTTCATGACAATTCTAAATGACCACTTTAATCAATTTGCTTGCTGACCATTTTCATCACATTTCTCTATTGTCATTACAATTCCCCATGACCCCTTTCTTCACAATGCGCCATGATGCCTGTCATCACAATGCTCAATGGGTTTGTTATCACAATGCTCCAGGACCACTTTCATCACAATACTCCATCCCCCTTGTCATCACGGTGCACAATGAAACCTCTCATTACAATGCTCCGTGACACTTGTCATCACAATTCTCCATGGCCCTTGTCATCACAATGCTCCAAAATTCTTCTCATCACCATGTTCCATGACCATGTAATCACAATTCTCCATGGCACTTCACATCACAATGCTCCAGAATTCTTGTCATCACAATGTTCCATGACCGTGTCATCACAATGCTCCATGGCCCTTTTCATCACAATGCTCCAGATTGCTTGTGATCACAAAGTTCCATGACCGTGTCATCACAATGCACCATGGCCTTTGTCATCACCATGCTCCAGAATTCTTGTCATCACAATGTTCCATGTCCGTGTCATCACAATGCTCCATGGCCCTTGTCATCACAATGCTCCAGAATTCTTGTCACCACAATGTTCCATGACCGTGTCATCACAATGCTCCATGGCCCTTGTCATCACAATGCTCCAGAATTCTTGTTATCACAATGTTCCATGACCGTGTCATCACAATGCTCCATAATTCTTGTCATCACAATGTTCCATGACCGTGTCATCACAATGCTCCATAATTCTTGTCATCACAATGTTCCATGACCGTGTCATCACAATGCTCCATGGCCCTTGTCATCACAATGCTCCAGAATTCTTGTCATCACAATGTTCCATGACCGTGTCATCACAATGCTCCATGTCCCTTGTCATCACAATGCTCCAGAATTCTTATCATCACAATGTTCCATGACCGTGTCATCACAATGCTCCATGGCCCTTGTCATCACAATGCTCCAGAATTCTTGTCATCACAATGTTCCATGACCGTGTCATCACAATGCTCCAGAATTCTTGTCATCACAATGTTCCATGACCGTGTCATCACAATGCTCCTGAATTCTTGTCATCACAATGTTCCATGACCGTGTCATCACAATTCTCCATGGCCCTTCACATCACAATGCTCCAGAATTCTTGTCATCACAATGTTCCATGACCGTGTCATCACAATGCTCCATGGCCCTTTTCATCACAATGCTCCAGATTGCTTGTGATCACAAAGTTCCATGACCGTGTCATCACAATGCACCATGGCCTTTGTCATCACCATGCTCCAGAATTCTTGTCATCACAATGTTCCATGACCGTGTCATCACAATGCTCCATGGCCCTTGTCATCACAATGCTCCAGAATTCTTGTCACCACAATGTTCCATGACCATGTCATCACAATGCTCCATGGCCCTTTTCATCACAATGCTCCAGAATTCTTGTCATCACCATGTTCCATGACCGTGTCATCACAATGGTCCATGGCCCTTGTCATCACAATGCTCCAGAATTCTTGTCATCACAATGTTCCATGACCGTGTCATCACAATGCTCCATGGCCCTTTTCATCACAATGCTCCAGATTGCTTGTCATCACAATGTTCCATGACCGTGTCTTCACAATGCACCATGGCCCTTGTCATCACAATGCTCCATAATTCTTGTCATCACAATGTTCCATGACCGTGTCATTAAAATGCTCCAGAATTCTTGTCATCACAATGTTCGATGACCATGTCATCACAATGCTCCATGGCCCTTGTCATCACAATTCTCCAGAATTCTTGTCATCACAATGTTCCATGACCGTGTCATCACAATGCTCCATGGCCTTTGTCATCACAATGCTCCAGAATTCTTGTCATCACAATGTTCCATGACCGTGTCATCACAATGCTCTATGGCCCTTGTCATCACAATGCTCCAGAATTCTTGTCATCACAATGTTCCATGACCGTGTCATCACAATGCTCCATGGCCCTTGTCATCACAATGCTCCAGAATTCTTGTCATCACAATGTTCCATGACCGTGTCATCACAATGCTCCATAATTCTTGTCATCACAATGTTCCATGACCGTGTCATCACAATGCTCCATAATTCTTGTCATCACAATGTTCCATGACCGTGTCATCACAATTCTCCATAATTCTTGTCATCACAATGTTCCATGACCGTGTCACCACAATGCTCCATAATTCTTGTCATCACAATGCTCCATGGCCTTTGTCATCACAATGCTCCAGAATTCTTGTCATCACAATGTTCCATGACCGTGTCATCACAATGCTCCATGGCCCTTGTCATCACAATGCTCCAGAATTCTTGTCATCACAATGTTCCATGACCGTGTCATCACAATGCTCCATAATTCTTGTCATCACAATGTTCCATGACGTGTCATCACAATGCTCCATAATTCTTGTCATCACAATGCTCCATGACCATGTCACCACAATGCTCCATGGCCCTTGTCATCACAATGCTCCAGAATTCTTGTCATCACAATGTTCCATGACCGTGTCATCACAATGCTCCATGGCCCTTGTCATCACAATGCTCCAGAATTCTTGTCATCACAATGTTCCATGACCATGTCATCACAATGCTCCATAATTCTTGTCATCACAATGTTCCATGACCGTGTCATCACAATGCTCCATAATTCTTGTCATCACAATGTTCCATGACCGTGTCACCACAATGCTCCACAATTCTTGTCATCACAATGCTCCAGAATTCTTGTCATCACAATGTTCCATGACCATGTCATCACAATGCGCCATGGCCCTTGTCATCACAATGCTCCATAATTCTTATCATCACAATGTTCCATGACCGTGTCATCACAATGCTCTATATAGTTTTTCATGACAATTCTAAATGACCACTTTAATCACTTTGCTTGCTGACCGTTTTCATCACATTTCTCTATTGTCATTACAATTTCCCATGACCCCCTTCTTCACAATGCTCCATGATGCCTATCATCACAATGCTCAATGGCTTTTGTTATCACAATGCTCCAGGACCAGTTTCATCACAATACTCCATCTCCCTTCTCATCACGGTGCATAATGAAAAGTTTCATTACAATGCTCCATGACAAATGTCATCACAATGCTCTAGAATTCTTGTCATCACAATGTTCCATGACCATGTCATCACAATTCTCCATGGCCCTTGTCATCATATTGCTCCAGAATTCTTATCATCACAATGCTCCATGACACTTGTCATCACAATGCTCCATGGCCTTTGTCATCACAATGCTCCAGAATTCTTGTCATCACAATGTTCCATGACCGTGTCATCACAATGCTCCATGGCCCTTGTCATCACAATGCTCCAGAATTCTTGTCATCACAATGTTCCATGACCGTGTCATCACAATGCTCCATAATTCTTGTCATCACAATGTTCCATGACCGTGTCATCACAATGCTCCATGGCCTTTGTCATCACAATGCTCCAGATTGCTTGTCATCACAAAGTTCCATGACCGTGTCAGCACAATGCACCATGGCCTTTGTCATCACCATGCTCCAGAATTCTTGTCATCACAATGTTCCATGACCGTGTCATCACAATGCTCCAGAATTCTTGTCATCACCATGTTCCCTGACCATGTCATCACAATTCTCCATGGCCCTTCTCATCACAATGCTCCAGAATTCTTGTCATCACAATGTTCCATGACCGTGTCATCACAATGCTCCATGGCCCTTTTCATCACAATGCTCCAGATTGCTTGTCATCACAATGTTCCATGACCGTGTCATCACAATGCACCATGGCCCTTGTCATCACAATGCTCCATAATTCTTGTCATCACAATGTTCCATGACCGTGTCATCACAATGCTCCATAATTCTTGTCATCACAATGTTCCATGACCGTGTCATCACAATGCTCCATGGCCCTTGTCATCACAATGCTCCAGAATCCTTGTCATCACAATGTTCCATGACCGTGTCATCACAATGCTCCATGTCCCTTGTCATCACAATGCTCCAGAATTCTTGTCATCACAATGTTCCATGACCGTGTCATCACAATGCTCCATGGCCCTTGTCATCACAATGCTCCAGAATTCTTGTCATCACAATGTTCCATGACCGTGTCATCACAATGCTCCATAATTCTTGTCATCACAATGTTCCATGACCGTGTCATCACAATGCTCCAGAATTCTTGTCATCACAATGTTCCATGACCGTGTCATCACAATGCTCCATGGCCCTTGTCATCACAATGCTCCAGAATTCTTGTCATCACAATGTTCCATGACCATGTCATCACAATGCTCCATAATTCTTGTCATCACAATGTTCCATGACCGTTTCATCACAATGCTCCATAATTCTTGTCATCACAATGTTCCATGACCGTGTCACCACAATGCTCCACAATTCTTGTCATCACAATGCTCCAGAATTCTTGTCATCACAATGTTCCATGACCGTGTCATCACAATGCGCCATGGCCCTTGTCATCACAATGCTCCAGAATTCTTGTCATCACAATGTTCCATGACCGTGTCATCACAATGCTCTATATAGTTTTTCATGACAATTCTAAATGACCACTTTAATCAATTTGCTTGCTGACCATTTTCATCACATTTCTCTATTGTCATTACAATTCCCCATGACCCCTTTCTTCACAATGCGCCATGATGCCTGTCATCACAATGCTCAATGGGTTTGTTATCACAATGCTCCAGGACCACTTTCATCACAATACTCCATCCCCCTTGTCATCACGGTGCACAATGAAACCTCTCATTACAATGCTCCGTGACACTTGTCATCACAATTCTCCATGGCCCTTGTCATCACAATGCTCCAAAATTCTTCTCATCACCATGTTCCATGACCATGTAATCACAATTCTCCATGGCACTTCACATCACAATGCTCCAGAATTCTTGTCATCACAATGTTCCATGACCGTGTCATCACAATGCTCCATGGCCCTTTTCATCACAATGCTCCAGATTGCTTGTGATCACAAAGTTCCATGACCGTGTCATCACAATGCACCATGGCCTTTGTCATCACCATGCTCCAGAATTCTTGTCATCACAATGTTCCATGTCCGTGTCATCACAATGCTCCATGGCCCTTGTCATCACAATGCTCCAGAATTCTTATCATCACAATGTTCCATGACCGTGTCATCACAATGCTCCATGGCCCTTGTCATCACAATGCTCCAGAATTCTTGTCATCACAATGTTCCATGACCGTGTCATCACAATGCTCCAGAATTCTTGTCATCACAATGTTCCATGACCGTGTCATCACAATGCTCCTGAATTCTTGTCATCACAATGTTCCATGACCGTGTCATCACAATTCTCCATGGCCCTTCACATCACAATGCTCCAGAATTCTTGTCATCACAATGTTCCATGACCGTGTCATCACAATGCTCCATGGCCCTTTTCATCACAATGCTCCAGATTGCTTGTGATCACAAAGTTCCATGACCGTGTCATCACAATGCACCATGGCCTTTGTCATCACCATGCTCCAGAATTCTTGTCATCACAATGTTCCATGACCGTGTCATCACAATGCTCCATGGCCCTTGTCATCACAATGCTCCAGAATTCTTGTCACCACAATGTTCCATGACCATGTCATCACAATGCTCCATGGCCCTTTTCATCACAATGCTCCAGAATTCTTGTCATCACCATGTTCCATGACCGTGTCATCACAATGGTCCATGGCCCTTGTCATCACAATGCTCCAGAATTCTTGTCATCACAATGTTCCATGACCGTGTCATCACAATGCTCCATGGCCCTTTTCATCACAATGCTCCAGATTGCTTGTCATCACAATGTTCCATGACCGTGTCTTCACAATGCACCATGGCCCTTGTCATCACAATGCTCCATAATTCTTGTCATCACAATGTTCCATGACCGTGTCATTAAAATGCTCCAGAATTCTTGTCATCACAATGTTCGATGACCATGTCATCACAATGCTCCATGGCCCTTGTCATCACAATTCTCCAGAATTCTTGTCATCACAATGTTCCATGACCGTGTCATCACAATGCTCCATGGCCTTTGTCATCACAATGCTCCAGAATTCTTGTCATCACAATGTTCCATGACCGTGTCATCACAATGCTCTATGGCCCTTGTCATCACAATGCTCCAGAATTCTTGTCATCACAATGTTCCATGACCGTGTCATCACAATGCTCCATGGCCCTTGTCATCACAATGCTCCAGAATTCTTGTCATCACAATGTTCCATGACCGTGTCATCACAATGCTCCATAATTCTTGTCATCACAATGTTCCATGACCGTGTCATCACAATGCTCCATAATTCTTGTCATCACAATGTTCCATGACCGTGTCATCACAATTCTCCATAATTCTTGTCATCACAATGTTCCATGACCGTGTCACCACAATGCTCCATAATTCTTGTCATCACAATGCTCCATGGCCTTTGTCATCACAATGCTCCAGAATTCTTGTCATCACAATGTTCCATGACCGTGTCATCACAATGCTCCATGGCCCTTGTCATCACAATGCTCCAGAATTCTTGTCATCACAATGTTCCATGACCGTGTCATCACAATGCTCCATAATTCTTGTCATCACAATGTTCCATGACGTGTCATCACAATGCTCCATAATTCTTGTCATCACAATGCTCCATGACCATGTCACCACAATGCTCCATGGCCCTTGTCATCACAATGCTCCAGAATTCTTGTCATCACAATGTTCCATGACCGTGTCATCACAATGCTCCATGGCCCTTGTCATCACAATGCTCCAGAATTCTTGTCATCACAATGTTCCATGACCATGTCATCACAATGCTCCATAATTCTTGTCATCACAATGTTCCATGACCGTGTCATCACAATGCTCCATAATTCTTGTCATCACAATGTTCCATGACCGTGTCACCACAATGCTCCACAATTCTTGTCATCACAATGCTCCAGAATTCTTGTCATCACAATGTTCCATGACCATGTCATCACAATGCGCCATGGCCCTTGTCATCACAATGCTCCATAATTCTTATCATCACAATGTTCCATGACCGTGTCATCACAATGCTCTATATAGTTTTTCATGACAATTCTAAATGACCACTTTAATCACTTTGCTTGCTGACCGTTTTCATCACATTTCTCTATTGTCATTACAATTTCCCATGACCCCCTTCTTCACAATGCTCCATGATGCCTATCATCACAATGCTCAATGGCTTTTGTTATCACAATGCTCCAGGACCAGTTTCATCACAATACTCCATCTCCCTTCTCATCACGGTGCATAATGAAAAGTTTCATTACAATGCTCCATGACAAATGTCATCACAATGCTCTAGAATTCTTGTCATCACAATGTTCCATGACCATGTCATCACAATTCTCCATGGCCCTTGTCATCATATTGCTCCAGAATTCTTATCATCACAATGCTCCATGACACTTGTCATCACAATGCTCCATGGCCTTTGTCATCACAATGCTCCAGAATTCTTGTCATCACAATGTTCCATGACCGTGTCATCACAATGCTCCATGGCCCTTGTCATCACAATGCTCCAGAATTCTTGTCATCACAATGTTCCATGACCGTGTCATCACAATGCTCCATAATTCTTGTCATCACAATGTTCCATGACCGTGTCATCACAATGCTCCATAATTCTTGTCATCACAATGTTCCATGACCGTGTCATCACAATTCTCCATAATTCTTGTCATCACAATGTTCCATGACCGTGTCACCACAATGCTCCATAATTCTTCTCATCACAATGCTCCATGGCCTTTGTCATCACAATGCTCCAGAATTCTTGTCATCACAATGTACCATGACCGTGTCATCACAATGCTCCATGGCCCATGTCATCACAATTCTCCAGAATTCTTGTCATCACAATGTTCCATGACCGTGTCATCACAATGCTCCATGGCCCTTGTCATCACAATGCTCCAGAATTCTTGTCATCACAATGTTCCATGACCGTGTCATCACAATGCTCCATAATTCTTGTCATCACAATGTTCCATGACCGTGTCATCACAATGCTCCATAATTCTTGTCATCACAATGCTCCATGACCATGTCACCACAATGCTCCATGGCCCTTGTCATCACAATGCTCCAGAATTCTTGTCATCACAATGTTCCATGACCGTGTCATCACAATGCTCCATGGCCCTTGTCATCACAATGCTCCAGAATTCTTGTCATCACAATGTTCCATGACCATGTCATCACAATGCTCCATAATTCTTGTCATCACAATGTTCCATGACCGTGTCATCACAATGCTCCATAATTCTTGTCATCACAATGTTCCATGACCGTGTCACCACAATGCTCCACAATTCTTGTCATCACAATGCTCCAGAATTCTTGTCATCACAATGTTCCATGACCATGTCATCACAATGCGCCATGGCCCTTGTCATCACAATGCTCCATAATTCTTATCATCACAATGTTCCATGACCGTGTCATCACAATGCTCTATATAGTTTTTCATGACAATTCTAAATGACCACTTTAATCACTTTGCTTGCTGACCGTTTTCATCACATTTCTCTATTGTCATTACAATTTCCCATGACCCCCTTCTTCACAATGCTCCATGATGCCTATCATCACAATGCTCAATAGCTTTTGTTATCACAATGCTCCAGGACCAGTTTCATCACAATACTCCATCCCCCTTCTCATCACGGTGCATAATGAAAAGTTTCATTACAATGCTCCATGACAAATGTCATCACAATGCTCTAGAATTCTTGTCATCACAATGTTCCATGACCATGTCATCACAATTCTCCATGGCCCTTGTCATCATATTGCTCCAGAATTCTTATCATCACAATGCTCCATGACACTTGTCATCACAATGCTCCATGGCCTTTGTCATCACAATGCTCCAGAATTCTTGTCATCACAATGTTCCATGACCGTGTCATCACAATTCTCCATAATTCTTGTCATCACAATGTTCCATGACCGTGTCACCACAATGCTCCATAATTCTTGTCATCACAATGCTCCATGGCCTTTGTCATCACAATGCTCCAGAATTCTTGTCATCACAATGTACCATGACCGTGTCATCACAATGCTCCATGGCCCATGTCATCACAATTCTCCAGAATTCTTGTCATCACAATGTTCCATGACCGTGTCATCACAATGCTCCATGGCCCTTGTCATCACAATGCTCCAGAATTCTTGTCATCACAATGTTCCATGACCGTGTCATCACAATGCTCCATAATTCTTGTCATCACAATGTTCCATGACCGTGTCATCACAATGCTCCATAATTCTTGTCATCACAATGCTCCATGACCATGTCACCACAATGCTCCATGGCCCTTGTCATCACAATGCTCCAGAATTCTTGTCATCACAATGTTCCATGACCATGTCATCACAATGCTCCATGGCCCTTGTCATCACAATGCTCCAGAATTCTTGTCATCACAATGTTCCATGACCATGTCATCACAATGCTCCATAATTCTTGTCATCACAATGTTCCATGACCGTGTCATCACAATGCTCCATAATTCTTGTCATCACAATGTTCCATGACCGTGTCACCACAATGCTCCACAATTCTTGTCATCACAATGCTCCAGAATTCTTGTCATCACAATGTTCCATGACCATGTCATCACAATGCGCCATGGCCCTTGTCATCACAATGCTCCATAATTCTTATCATCACAATGTTCCATGACCGTGTCATCACAATGCTCTATATAGTTTTTCATGACAATTCTAAATTACCACTTTAATCACTTTGCTTGCTGACCGTTTTCATCACATTTCTCTATTGTCATTACAATTTCCCATGACCCCCTTCTTCACAATGCTCCATGATGCCTATCATCACAATGCTCAATGGCTTTTGTTATCACAATGCTCCAGGACCAGTTTCATCACAATACTCCATCCCCCTTCTCATCACGGTGCATAATGAAAAGTTTCATTACAATGCTCCATGACAAATGTCATCACAATGCTCTAGAATTCTTGTCATCACAATGTTCCATGACCATGTCATCACAATTCTCCATGGCCCTTGTCATCATATTGCTCCAGAATTCTTATCATCACAATGCTCCATGACACTTGTCATCACAATGCTCCATGGCCTTTGTCATCACAATGCTCCAGAATTCTTGTCATCACAATGTTCCATGACCGTGTCATCACAATGCTCCATGGCCCTTGTCATCACAATGCTCCAGAATTCTTGTCATCACAATGTTCCATGACCGTGTCATCACAATGCTCCATAATTCTTGTCATCACAATGTTCCATGACCGTGTCATCACAATGCTCCATAATTCTTGTCATCACAATGTTCCATGACCGTGTCATCACAATTCTCCATAATTCTTGTCATCACAATGTTCCATGACCGTGTCACCACAATGCTCCATAATTCTTGTCATCACAATGCTCCATGGCCTTTGTCATCACAATGCTCCAGAATTCTTGTCATCACAATGTACCATGACCGTGTCATCACAATGCTCCATGGCCCATGTCATCACAATTCTCCAGAATTCTTGTCATCACAATGTTCCATGACCGTGTCATCACAATGCTCCATGGCCCTTGTCATCACAATGCTCCAGAATTCTTGTCATCACAATGTTCCATGACCGTGTCATCACAATGCTCCATAATTCTTGTCATCACAATGTTCCATGACCGTGTCATCACAATGCTCCATAATTCTTGTCATCACAATGCTCCATGACCATGTCACCACAATGCTCCATGGCCCTTGTCATCACAATGCTCCAGAATTCTTGTCATCACAATGTTCCATGACCGTGTCATCACAATGCTCCATGGCCCTTGTCATCACAATGCTCCAGAATTCTTGTCATCACAATGTTCCATGACCATGTCATCACAATGCTCCATAATTCTTGTCATCACAATGTTCCATGACCGTGTCATCACAATGCTCCATAATTCTTGTCATCACAATGTTCCATGACCGTGTCACCACAATGCTCCACAATTCTTGTCATCACAATGCTCCAGAATTCTTGTCATCACAATGTTCCATGACCATGTCATCACAATGCGCCATGGCCCTTGTCATCACAATGCTCCATAATTCTTATCATCACAATGTTCCATGACCGTGTCATCACAATGCTCTATATAGTTTTTCATGACAATTCTAAATGACCACTTTAATCACTTTGCTTGCTGACCGTTTTCATCACATTTCTCTATTGTCATTACAATTCCCCATGACCCCTTTCTTCACAAAGCGCCATGATGCCTGTCATCACAATGCTCAATGGCTTTTGTTATCACAATGCTCCAGGACCAGTTTCATCACAATACTCCATCCCCCTTGTCATCACGGTGCACAATGAAACCTCTCATTACAATGCTCCGTGACACTTGTCATCACAATTCTCCATGGCCCTTGTCATCACAATGTTCCATGACCGTGAAATCACAATGCTCCAGAATTCTTGTCATCACCATGTTCCATGACCATGTCATCACAATGCTCCATGGCCTTTGTCATCACAATTCTCCAGAATTCTTGTCATCACAATTTTCCATGACCGTGTCATCACAATGCTCCAGAATTCTTGTCATCACCATGTTCCATGACCATGTCATCACAATGCTCCATGGCCCTTGTCATCACAATTCTCCAGAATTCTTGTCATCACAATGTTCCATGACCGTGTCATCACAATGCTCCATGGCCCTTGTCATCACAATGCTCCAGAATTCTTGTCATCACAATGTTCCATGACCGTGTCATCACAATGCTCCATGTCCCTTGTCATCACAATGCTCCAGAATTCTTGTCATCACAATGTTCCATGACCGTGTCATCAAAATGCTCTATGGCCCTTGTCATCACAATGCTCCAGTTTTCTTGTCATCACAATGTTCCATGACCGTGTCATCACAATGCTCCATGGCCCTTGTCATCACAATGCTCCAGAATTCTTGTCATCACAATGTTCCATGACCGTGTCATCACAATGCTCCATAATTCTTGTCATCACAATGTTCCATGACCGTGTCATCACAATGCTCCATAATTCTTGTCATCACAATGCTCCATGACCATGTCACCACAATGCTCCATGGCCCTTGTCATCACAATGCTCCAGAATTCTTGTCATCACAATGTTCCATGACCGTGTCATCACAATGCTCCATGGCCCTTGTCATCACAATGCTCCAGAATTCTTGTCATCACAATGTTCCATGACCATGTCATCACAATGCTCCATAGTTCTTGTCATCACAATGTTCCATGACCGTGTCATCACAATGCTCCATAATTCTTGTCATCACAATGTTCCATGACCGTGTCACCACAATGCTCCACAATTCTTGTCATCACAATGCTCCAGAATTCTTGTCATCACAATGTTCCATGACCTTGTCATCACAATGCGCCATGGCCCTTGTCATCACAATGCTCCATAATTCTTGTCATCACAATGTTCCATGACCGTGTCATCACAATGCTCTATATAGTTTTTCATGACAATTCTAAATGACCACTTTAATCACTTTGCTTGCTGACCGTTTTCATCACATTTCTCTATTGTCATTACAATTTCCCATGACCCCCTTCTTCACAAGGCTCCATGATGCCTATCATCACAATGCTCAATGGCTTTTGTTATCACAATGCTCCAGGACCAGTTTCATCACAATACTCCATCCCCCTTCTCATCACGGTACATAATGAAAAGTTTCATTACAATGCTCCATGACAAATGTCATCACAATGCTCTAGAATTCTTGTCATCACAATGTTCCATGACCATGTCATCACAATTCTCCATGGCCCTTGTCATCATATTGCTCCAGAATTCTTATCATCACAATGCTCCATGACACTTGTCATCACAATGCTCCATGGCATTTGTCATCACAATGCTCCAGAATTCTTGTCATCACAATGTTCCATGACCGTGTCATCACAATGCTCCATGGCCCATGTCATCACAATTCTCCAGAATTCTTGTCATCACAATGTTCCATGACCGTGTCATCACAATGCTCCATGGCCCTTGTCATCACAATGCTCCAGAATTCTTGTCATCACAATGTTCCATGACCGTGTCATCACAATGCTCCATAATTCTTGTCATCACAATGTTCCATGACCGTGTCATAACAATTCTCCATAATTCTTGTCATCACAATGTTCCATGACCGTGTCACCACAATGCTCCACAATTCTTGTCATCACAATGTTCCATGACCGTGTCATCACAATGCTACATGACACTGGTCATCACAGTTCTCCATGACCTTTGCCATCACAATGCTCTATATAGTTTTTCATGACAATTCTAAATGACCACTTTAATCAATTTGCTTGCTGACCATTTTCATCACATTTCTCTATTGTCATTACAATTCCCCATGACCCCTTTCTTCACAATGCGCCATGATGCCTGTCATCACAATGCTCAATGGCTTTTGTTATCACAATGCTCCAGGACTAGATTCATCACAATACTCCATCCCCCTTGTCATCACGGTGCACAATGAAACCTCTCATTACAATGCTCCGTGACACTTGTCATCACAATTCTCCATGGCCCTTGTCATCACAATGCTCCAGAATTCTTGTCATCACCATGTTCCATGACCATGTCATCACAATTCTCCATGGCCCTTCACATCACCATGCTCCAGAATTCTTGTCATCACAATGTTCCATGACCGTGTCATCACAATGCTCCATGGACCTTGTCATCACAATGCTCCAGAATTCTTGTCACCACAATGTTCCATGACCGTGTCATCACAATGCTCCATAATTCTTGTCATCACAATGTTCCATGACCGTGTCACCACAATGCTCCACAATTCTTGTCATCACAATGCTCCAGAATTCTTGTCATCACAATGTTCCATGACCGTGTCATCACAATGCTCCATGGCCCTTTTCATCACAATGCTCCAGATTGCTTGTCATCACAATGTTCCATGACCGTGTCATCACAATGCACCATGGCCCTTGTCATCACAATGCTCCATAATTCTTGTCATCACAATGTTCCATGACCGTGTCATCACAATGCTCCATGGCCCTTTTCATCACAATGCTCCAGATTGCTTGTCATCACAAAGTTCCATGACCGTGTCAGCACAATGCACCATGGCCTTTGTCATCACCATGCTCCAGAATTCTTGTCATCACAATGTTCCATGACCGTGTCATCACAATGCTCCAGAATTCTTGTCATCACCATGTTCCATGACCATGTCATCACAATTCTCCATGGCCCTTCTCATCACAATGCTCCAGAATTCTTGTCATCACAATGTTCCATGACCGTGTCATCACAATGCTCCATGGCCCTTTTCATCACAATGCTCCAGATTGCTTGTCATCACAATGTTCCATGACCGTGTCATCACAATGCACCATGGCCCTTGTCATCACAATGCTCCATAATTCTTGTCATCACAATGTTCCATGACCGTGTCATCACAATGCTCCATAATTCTTGTCATCACAATGTTCCATGACCGTGTCATCACAATGCTCCATGGCCCTTGTCATCACAATGCTCCAGAATCCTTGTCATCACAATGTTCCATGACCGTGTCATCACAATGCTCCATGTCCCTTGTCATCACAATGCTCCAGAATTCTTGTCATCACAATGTTCCATGACCGTGTCATCACAATGCTCCATGGCCCTTGTCATCACAATGCTCCAGAATTCTTGTCATCACAATGTTCCATGACCGTGTCATCACAATGCTCCATAATTCTTGTCATCACAATGTTCCATGACCGTGTCATCACAATGCTCCAGAATTCTTGTCATCACAATGTTCCATGACCGTGTCATCACAATGCTCCATGGCCCTTGTCATCACAATGCTCCAGAATTCTTGTCATCACAATGTTCCATGACCATGTCATCACAATGCTCCATAATTCTTGTCATCACAATGTTCCATGACCGTTTCATCACAATGCTCCATAATTCTTGTCATCACAATGTTCCATGACCGTGTCACCACAATGCTCCACAATTCTTGTCATCACAATGCTCCAGAATTCTTGTCATCACAATGTTCCATGACCGTGTCATCACAATGCGCCATGGCCCTTGTCATCACAATGCTCCAGAATTCTTGTCATCACAATGTTCCATGACCGTGTCATCACAATGCTCTATATAGTTTTTCATGACAATTCTAAATGACCACTTTAATCAATTTGCTTGCTGACCATTTTCATCACATTTCTCTATTGTCATTACAATTCCCCATGACCCCTTTCTTCACAATGCGCCATGATGCCTGTCATCACAATGCTCAATGGGTTTGTTATCACAATGCTCCAGGACCACTTTCATCACAATACTCCATCCCCCTTGTCATCACGGTGCACAATGAAACCTCTCATTACAATGCTCCGTGACACTTGTCATCACAATTCTCCATGGCCCTTGTCATCACAATGCTCCAAAATTCTTCTCATCACCATGTTCCATGACCATGTAATCACAATTCTCCATGGCCCTTCACATCACAATGCTCCAGAATTCTTGTCATCACAATGTTCCATGACCGTGTCATCACAATGCTCCATGGCCCTTTTCATCACAATGCTCCAGATTGCTTGTGATCACAAAGTTCCATGACCGTGTCATCACAATGCACCATGGCCTTTGTCATCACCATGCTCCAGAATTCTTGTCATCACAATGTTCCATGTCCGTGTCATCACAATGCTCCATGGCCCTTGTCATCACAATGCTCCAGAATTCTTGTCACCACAATGTTCCATGACCGTGTCATCACAATGCTCCATGGCCCTTGTCATCACAATGCTCCAGAATTCTTGTTATCACAATGTTCCATGACCGTGTCATCACAATGCTCCATAATTCTTGTCATCACAATGTTCCATGACCGTGTCATCACAATGCTCCATAATTCTTGTCATCACAATGTTCCATGACCGTGTCATCACAATGCTCCATGGCCCTTGTCATCACAATGCTCCAGAATTCTTGTCATCACAATGTTCCATGACCGTGTCATCACAATGCTCCATGTCCCTTGTCATCACAATGCTCCAGAATTCTTGTCATCACAATGTTCCATGACCGTGTCATCACAATGCTCCATGGCCCTTGTCATCACAATGCTCCAGAATTCTTGTCATCACAATGTTCCATGACCGTGTCATCACAATGCTCCAGAATTCTTGTCATCACAATGTTCCATGACCGTGTCATCACAATGCTCCTGAATTCTTGTCATCACAATGTTCCATGACCGTGTCATCACAATTCTCCATGGCCCTTCACATCACAATGCTCCAGAATTCTTGTCATCACAATGTTCCATGACCGTGTCATCACAATGCTCCATGGCCCTTTTCATCACAATGCTCCAGATTGCTTGTGATCACAAAGTTCCATGACCGTGTCATCACAATGCACCATGGCCTTTGTCATCACCATGCTCCAGAATTCTTGTCATCACAATGTTCCATGACCGTGTCATCACAATGCTCCATGGCCCTTGTCATCACAATGCTCCAGAATTCTTGTCACCACAATGTTCCATGACCATGTCATCACAATGCTCCATGGCCCTTTTCATCACAATGCTCCAGAATTCTTGTCATCACCATGTTCCATGACCGTGTCATCACAATGGTCCATGGCCCTTGTCATCACAATGCTCCAGAATTCTTGTCATCACAATGTTCCATGACCGTGTCATCACAATGCTCCATGGCCCTTTTCATCACAATGCTCCAGATTGCTTGTCATCACAATGTTCCATGACCGTGTCTTCACAATGCACCATGGCCCTTGTCATCACAATGCTCCATAATTCTTGTCATCACAATGTTCCATGACCGTGTCATTAAAATGCTCCAGAATTCTTGTCATCACAATGTTCGATGACCATGTCATCACAATGCTCCATGGCCCTTGTCATCACAATTCTCCAGAATTCTTGTCATCACAATGTTCCATGACCGTGTCATCACAATGCTCCATGGCCTTTGTCATCACAATGCTCCAGAATTCTTGTCATCACAATGTTCCATGACCGTGTCATCACAATGCTCTATGGCCCTTGTCATCACAATGCTCCAGAATTCTTGTCATCACAATGTTCCATGACCGTGTCATCACAATGCTCCATGGCCCTTGTCATCACAATGCTCCAGAATTCTTGTCATCACAATGTTCCATGACCGTGTCATCACAATGCTCCATAATTCTTGTCATCACAATGTTCCATGACCGTGTCATCACAATGCTCCATAATTCTTGTCATCACAATGTTCCATGACCGTGTCATCACAATTCTCCATAATTCTTGTCATCACAATGTTCCATGACCGTGTCACCACAATGCTCCATAATTCTTGTCATCACAATGCTCCATGGCCTTTGTCATCACAATGCTCCAGAATTCTTGTCATCACAATGTTCCATGACCGTGTCATCACAATGCTCCATGGCCCTTGTCATCACAATGCTCCAGAATTCTTGTCATCACAATGTTCCATGACCGTGTCATCACAATGCTCCATAATTCTTGTCATCACAATGTTCCATGACGTGTCATCACAATGCTCCATAATTCTTGTCATCACAATGCTCCATGACCATGTCACCACAATGCTCCATGGCCCTTGTCATCACAATGCTCCAGAATTCTTGTCATCACAATGTTCCATGACCGTGTCATCACAATGCTCCATGGCCCTTGTCATCACAATGCTCCAGAATTCTTGTCATCACAATGTTCCATGACCATGTCATCACAATGCTCCATAATTCTTGTCATCACAATGTTCCATGACCGTGTCATCACAATGCTCCATAATTCTTGTCATCACAATGTTCCATGACCGTGTCACCACAATGCTCCACAATTCTTGTCATCACAATGCTCCAGAATTCTTGTCATCACAATGTTCCATGACCATGTCATCACAATGCGCCATGGCCCTTGTCATCACAATGCTCCATAATTCTTATCATCACAATGTTCCATGACCGTGTCATCACAATGCTCTATATAGTTTTTCATGACAATTCTAAATGACCACTTTAATCACTTTGCTTGCTGACCGTTTTCATCACATTTCTCTATTGTCATTACAATTTCCCATGACCCCCTTCTTCACAATGCTCCATGATGCCTATCATCACAATGCTCAATGGCTTTTGTTATCACAATGCTCCAGGACCAGTTTCATCACAATACTCCATCTCCCTTCTCATCACGGTGCATAATGAAAAGTTTCATTACAATGCTCCATGACAAATGTCATCACAATGCTCTAGAATTCTTGTCATCACAATGTTCCATGACCATGTCATCACAATTCTCCATGGCCCTTGTCATCATATTGCTCCAGAATTCTTATCATCACAATGCTCCATGACACTTGTCATCACAATGCTCCATGGCCTTTGTCATCACAATGCTCCAGAATTCTTGTCATCACAATGTTCCATGACCGTGTCATCACAATGCTCCATGGCCCTTGTCATCACAATGCTCCAGAATTCTTGTCATCACAATGTTCCATGACCGTGTCACCACAATGCTCCATAATTCTTGTCATCACAATGCTCCATGGCCTTTGTCATCACAATGCTCCAGAATTCTTGTCATCACAATGTACCATGACCGTGTCATCACAATGCTCCATGGCCCATGTCATCACAATTCTCCAGAATTCTTGTCATCACAATGTTCCATGACCGTGTCATCACAATGCTCCATGGCCCTTGTCATCACAATGCTCCAGAATTCTTGTCATCACAATGTTCCATGACCGTGTCATCACAATGCTCCATAATTCTTGTCATCACAATGTTCCATGACCGTGTCATCACAATGCTCCATAATTCTTGTCATCACAATGCTCCATGACCATGTCACCACAATGCTCCATGGCCCTTGTCATCACAATGCTCCAGAATTCTTGTCATCACAATGTTCCATGACCGTGTCATCACAATGCTCCATGGCCCTTGTCATCACAATGCTCCAGAATTCTTGTCATCACAATGTTCCATGACCATGTCATCACAATGCTCCATAATTCTTGTCATCACAATGTTCCATGACCGTGTCATCACAATGCTCCATAATTCTTGTCATCACAATGTTCCATGACCGTGTCACCACAATGCTCCACAATTCTTGTCATCACAATGCTCCAGAATTCTTGTCATCACAATGTTCCATGACCATGTCATCACAATGCGCCATGGCCCTTGTCATCACAATGCTCCATAATTCTTATCATCACAATGTTCCATGACCGTGTCATCACAATGCTCTATATAGTTTTTCATGACAATTCTAAATGACCACTTTAATCACTTTGCTTGCTGACCGTTTTCATCACATTTCTCTATTGTCATTACAATTCCCCATGACCCCTTTCTTCACAAAGCGCCATGATGCCTGTCATCACAATGCTCAATGGCTTTTGTTATCACAATGCTCCAGGACCAGTTTCATCACAATACTCCATCCCCCTTGTCATCACGGTGCACAATGAAACCTCTCATTACAATGCTCCGTGACACTTGTCATCACAATTCTCCATGGCCCTTGTCATCACAATGTTCCATGACCGTGAAATCACAATGCTCCAGAATTCTTGTCATCACCATGTTCCATGACCATGTCATCACAATGCTCCATGGCCTTTGTCATCACAATTCTCCAGAATTCTTGTCATCACAATTTTCCATGACCGTGTCATCACAATGCTCCAGAATTCTTGTCATCACCATGTTCCATGACCATGTCATCACAATGCTCCATGGCCCTTGTCATCACAATTCTCCAGAATTCTTGTCATCACAATGTTCCATGACCGTGTCATCACAATGCTCCATGGCCCTTGTCATCACAATGCTCCAGAATTCTTGTCATCACAATGTTCCATGACCGTGTCATCACAATGCTCCATGTCCCTTGTCATCACAATGCTCCAGAATTCTTGTCATCACAATGTTCCATGACCGTGTCATCAAAATGCTCTATGGCCCTTGTCATCACAATGCTCCAGTTTTCTTGTCATCACAATGTTCCATGACCGTGTCATCACAATGCTCCATGGCCCTTGTCATCACAATGCTCCAGAATTCTTGTCATCACAATGTTCCATGACCGTGTCACCACAATGCTCCATAATTCTTGTCATCACAATGCTCCATGGCCTTTGTCATCACAATGCTCCAGAATTCTTGTCATCACAATGTACCATGACCGTGTCATCACAATGCTCCATGGCCCATGTCATCACAATTCTCCAGAATTCTTGTCATCACAATGTTCCATGACCGTGTCATCACAATGCTCCATGGCCCTTGTCATCACAATGCTCCAGAATTCTTGTCATCACAATGTTCCATGACCGTGTCATCACAATGCTCCATAATTCTTGTCATCACAATGTTCCATGACCGTGTCATCACAATGCTCCATAATTCTTGTCATCACAATGCTCCATGACCATGTCACCACAATGCTCCATGGCCCTTGTCATCACAATGCTCCAGAATTCTTGTCATCACAATGTTCCATGACCGTGTCATCACAATGCTCCATGGCCCTTGTCATCACAATGCTCCAGAATTCTTGTCATCACAATGTTCCATGACCATGTCATCACAATGCTCCATAATTCTTGTCATCACAATGTTCCATGACCGTGTCATCACAATGCTCCATAATTCTTGTCATCACAATGTTCCATGACCGTGTCACCACAATGCTCCACAATTCTTGTCATCACAATGCTCCAGAATTCTTGTCATCACAATGTTCCATGACCATGTCATCACAATGCGCCATGGCCCTTGTCATCACAATGCTCCATAATTCTTATCATCACAATGTTCCATGACCGTGTCATCACAATGCTCTATATAGTTTTTCATGACAATTCTAAATGACCACTTTAATCACTTTGCTTGCTGACCGTTTTCATCACATTTCTCTATTGTCATTACAATTCCCCATGACCCCTTTCTTCACAAAGCGCCATGATGCCTGTCATCACAATGCTCAATGGCTTTTGTTATCACAATGCTCCAGGACCAGTTTCATCACAATACTCCATCCCCCTTGTCATCACGGTGCACAATGAAACCTCTCATTACAATGCTCCGTGACACTTGTCATCACAATTCTCCATGGCCCTTGTCATCACAATGTTCCATGACCGTGAAATCACAATGCTCCAGAATTCTTGTCATCACCATGTTCCATGACCATGTCATCACAATGCTCCATGGCCTTTGTCATCACAATTCTCCAGAATTCTTGTCATCACAATTTTCCATGACCGTGTCATCACAATGCTCCAGAATTCTTGTCATCACCATGTTCCATGACCATGTCATCACAATGCTCCATGGCCCTTGTCATCACAATTCTCCAGAATTCTTGTCATCACAATGTTCCATGACCGTGTCATCACAATGCTCCATGGCCCTTGTCATCACAATGCTCCAGAATTCTTGTCATCACAATGTTCCATGACCGTGTCATCACAATGCTCCATGTCCCTTGTCATCACAATGCTCCAGAATTCTTGTCATCACAATGTTCCATGACCGTGTCATCAAAATGCTCTATGGCCCTTGTCATCACAATGCTCCAGAATTCTTGTCATCACAATGTTCCATGACCGTGTCATCACAATGCTCCATGGCCCTTGTCATCACAATGCTCCAGAATTCTTGTCATCACAATGTTCCATGACCATGTCATCACAATGCTCCATAGTTCTTGTCATCACAATGTTCCATGACCGTGTCATCACAATGCTCCATAATTCTTGTCATCACAATGTTCCATGACCGTGTCACCACAATGCTCCACAATTCTTGTCATCACAATGCTCCAGAATTCTTGTCATCACAATGTTCCATGACCTTGTCATCACAATGCGCCATGGCCCTTGTCATCACAATGCTCCATAATTCTTGTCATCACAATGTTCCATGACCGTGTCATCACAATGCTCTATATAGTTTTTCATGACAATTCTAAATGACCACTTTAATCACTTTGCTTGCTGACCGTTTTCATCACATTTCTCTATTGTCATTACAATTTCCCATGACCCCCTTCTTCACAAGGCTCCATGATGCCTATCATCACAATGCTCAATGGCTTTTGTTATCACAATGCTCCAGGACCAGTTTCATCACAATACTCCATCCCCCTTCTCATCACGGTACATAATGAAAAGTTTCATTACAATGCTCCATGACAAATGTCATCACAATGCTCTAGAATTCTTGTCATCACAATGTTCCATGACCATGTCATCACAATTCTCCATGGCCCTTGTCATCATATTGCTCCAGAATTCTTATCATCACAATGCTCCATGACACTTGTCATCACAATGCTCCATGGCATTTGTCATCACAATGCTCCAGAATTCTTGTCATCACAATGTTCCATGACCGTGTCATCACAATGCTCCATGGCCCATGTCATCACAATTCTCCAGAATTCTTGTCATCACAATGTTCCATGACCGTGTCATCACAATGCTCCATGGCCCTTGTCATCACAATGCTCCAGAATTCTTGTCATCACAATGTTCCATGACCGTGTCATCACAATGCTCCATAATTCTTGTCATCACAATGTTCCATGACCGTGTCATAACAATTCTCCATAATTCTTGTCATCACAATGTTCCATGACCGTGTCACCACAATGCTCCACAATTCTTGTCATCACAATGTTCCATGACCGTGTCATCACAATGCTACATGACACTGGTCATCACAGTTCTCCATGACCTTTGCCATCACAATGCTCTATATAGTTTTTCATGACAATTCTAAATGACCACTTTAATCAATTTGCTTGCTGACCATTTTCATCACATTTCTCTATTGTCATTACAATTCCCCATGACCCCTTTCTTCACAATGCGCCATGATGCCTGTCATCACAATGCTCAATGGCTTTTGTTATCACAATGCTCCAGGACTAGATTCATCACAATACTCCATCCCCCTTGTCATCACGGTGCACAATGAAACCTCTCATTACAATGCTCCGTGACACTTGTCATCACAATTCTCCATGGCCCTTGTCATCACAATGCTCCAGAATTCTTGTCATCACCATGTTCCATGACCATGTCATCACAATTCTCCATGGCCCTTCACATCACCATGCTCCAGAATTCTTGTCATCACAATGTTCCATGACCGTGTCATCACAATGCTCCATGGACCTTGTCATCACAATGCTCCAGAATTCTTGTCACCACAATGTTCCATGACCGTGTCATCACAATGCTCCATAATTCTTGTCATCACAATGTTCCATGACCGTGTCACCACAATGCTCCACAATTCTTGTCATCACAATGCTCCAGAATTCTTGTCATCACAATGTTCCATGACCGTGTCATCACAATGCTCCATGGCCCTTTTCATCACAATGCTCCAGATTGCTTGTCATCACAATGTTCCATGACCGTGTCATCACAATGCACCATGGCCCTTGTCATCACAATGCTCCATAATTCTTGTCATCACAATGTTCCATGACCGTGTCATCACAATGCACCATGGCCCTTGTCATCACAATGCTCCATAATTCTTGTCATCACAATGTTCCATGACCGTGTCATCACAATGCTCCATAATTCTTGTCATCACAATGTTCCATGACCGTGTCATCACAATGCTCCATGGCCCTTGTCATCACAATGCTCCAGAATCCTTGTCATCACAATGTTCCATGACCGTGTCATCACAATGCTCCATGTCCCTTGTCATCACAATGCTCCAGAATTCTTGTCATCACAATGTTCCATGACCGTGTCATCACAATGCTCCATGGCCCTTGTCATCACAATGCTCCAGAATTCTTGTCATCACAATGTTCCATGACCGTGTCATCACAATGCTCCATAATTCTTGTCATCACAATGTTCCATGACCGTGTCATCACAATGCTCCAGAATTCTTGTCATCACAATGTTCCATGACCGTGTCATCACAATGCTCCATGGCCCTTGTCATCACAATGCTCCAGAATTCTTGTCATCACAATGTTCCATGACCATGTCATCACAATGCTCCATAATTCTTGTCATCACAATGTTCCATGACCGTTTCATCACAATGCTCCATAATTCTTGTCATCACAATGTTCCATGACCGTGTCACCACAATGCTCCACAATTCTTGTCATCACAATGCTCCAGAATTCTTGTCATCACAATGTTCCATGACCGTGTCATCACAATGCGCCATGGCCCTTGTCATCACAATGCTCCAGAATTCTTGTCATCACAATGTTCCATGACCGTGTCATCACAATGCTCTATATAGTTTTTCATGACAATTCTAAATGACCACTTTAATCAATTTGCTTGCTGACCATTTTCATCACATTTCTCTATTGTCATTACAATTCCCCATGACCCCTTTCTTCACAATGCGCCATGATGCCTGTCATCACAATGCTCAATGGGTTTGTTATCACAATGCTCCAGGACCACTTTCATCACAATACTCCATCCCCCTTGTCATCACGGTGCACAATGAAACCTCTCATTACAATGCTCCGTGACACTTGTCATCACAATTCTCCATGGCCCTTGTCATCACAATGCTCCAAAATTCTTCTCATCACCATGTTCCATGACCATGTAATCACAATTCTCCATGGCCCTTCACATCACAATGCTCCAGAATTCTTGTCATCACAATGTTCCATGACCGTGTCATCACAATGCTCCATGGCCCTTTTCATCACAATGCTCCAGATTGCTTGTGATCACAAAGTTCCATGACCGTGTCATCACAATGCACCATGGCCTTTGTCATCACCATGCTCCAGAATTCTTGTCATCACAATGTTCCATGTCCGTGTCATCACAATGCTCCATGGCCCTTGTCATCACAATGCTCCAGAATTCTTGTCACCACAATGTTCCATGACCGTGTCATCACAATGCTCCATGGCCCTTGTCATCACAATGCTCCAGAATTCTTGTTATCACAATGTTCCATGACCGTGTCATCACAATGCTCCATAATTCTTGTCATCACAATGTTCCATGACCGTGTCATCACAATGCTCCATAATTCTTGTCATCACAATGTTCCATGACCGTGTCATCACAATGCTCCATGGCCCTTGTCATCACAATGCTCCAGAATTCTTGTCATCACAATGTTCCATGACCGTGTCATCACAATGCTCCATGTCCCTTGTCATCACAATGCTCCAGAATTCTTGTCATCACAATGTTCCATGACCGTGTCATCACAATGCTCCATGGCCCTTGTCATCACAATGCTCCAGAATTCTTGTCATCACAATGTTCCATGACCGTGTCATCACAATGCTCCAGAATTCTTGTCATCACAATGTTCCATGACCGTGTCATCACAATGCTCCTGAATTCTTGTCATCACAATGTTCCATGACCGTGTCATCACAATTCTCCATGGCCCTTCACATCACAATGCTCCAGAATTCTTGTCATCACAATGTTCCATGACCGTGTCATCACAATGCTCCATGGCCCTTTTCATCACAATGCTCCAGATTGCTTGTGATCACAAAGTTCCATGACCGTGTCATCACAATGCACCATGGCCTTTGTCATCACCATGCTCCAGAATTCTTGTCATCACAATGTTCCATGACCGTGTCATCACAATGCTCCATGGCCCTTGTCATCACAATGCTCCAGAATTCTTGTCACCACAATGTTCCATGACCATGTCATCACAATGCTCCATGGCCCTTTTCATCACAATGCTCCAGAATTCTTGTCATCACCATGTTCCATGACCGTGTCATCACAATGGTCCATGGCCCTTGTCATCACAATGCTCCAGAATTCTTGTCATCACAATGTTCCATGACCGTGTCATCACAATGCTCCATGGCCCTTTTCATCACAATGCTCCAGATTGCTTGTCATCACAATGTTCCATGACCGTGTCTTCACAATGCACCATGGCCCTTGTCATCACAATGCTCCATAATTCTTGTCATCACAATGTTCCATGACCGTGTCATTAAAATGCTCCAGAATTCTTGTCATCACAATGTTCGATGACCATGTCATCACAATGCTCCATGGCCCTTGTCATCACAATTCTCCAGAATTCTTGTCATCACAATGTTCCATGACCGTGTCATCACAATGCTCCATGGCCTTTGTCATCACAATGCTCCAGAATTCTTGTCATCACAATGTTCCATGACCGTGTCATCACAATGCTCTATGGCCCTTGTCATCACAATGCTCCAGAATTCTTGTCATCACAATGTTCCATGACCGTGTCATCACAATGCTCCATGGCCCTTGTCATCACAATGCTCCAGAATTCTTGTCATCACAATGTTCCATGACCGTGTCATCACAATGCTCCATAATTCTTGTCATCACAATGTTCCATGACCGTGTCATCACAATGCTCCATAATTCTTGTCATCACAATGTTCCATGACCGTGTCATCACAATTCTCCATAATTCTTGTCATCACAATGTTCCATGACCGTGTCACCACAATGCTCCATAATTCTTGTCATCACAATGCTCCATGGCCTTTGTCATCACAATGCTCCAGAATTCTTGTCATCACAATGTTCCATGACCGTGTCATCACAATGCTCCATGGCCCTTGTCATCACAATGCTCCAGAATTCTTGTCATCACAATGTTCCATGACCGTGTCATCACAATGCTCCATAATTCTTGTCATCACAATGTTCCATGACGTGTCATCACAATGCTCCATAATTCTTGTCATCACAATGCTCCATGACCATGTCACCACAATGCTCCATGGCCCTTGTCATCACAATGCTCCAGAATTCTTGTCATCACAATGTTCCATGACCGTGTCATCACAATGCTCCATGGCCCTTGTCATCACAATGCTCCAGAATTCTTGTCATCACAATGTTCCATGACCATGTCATCACAATGCTCCATAATTCTTGTCATCACAATGTTCCATGACCGTGTCATCACAATGCTCCATAATTCTTGTCATCACAATGTTCCATGACCGTGTCACCACAATGCTCCACAATTCTTGTCATCACAATGCTCCAGAATTCTTGTCATCACAATGTTCCATGACCATGTCATCACAATGCGCCATGGCCCTTGTCATCACAATGCTCCATAATTCTTATCATCACAATGTTCCATGACCGTGTCATCACAATGCTCTATATAGTTTTTCATGACAATTCTAAATGACCACTTTAATCACTTTGCTTGCTGACCGTTTTCATCACATTTCTCTATTGTCATTACAATTTCCCATGACCCCCTTCTTCACAATGCTCCATGATGCCTATCATCACAATGC